>NC_062545.1:228450664-228755064 GCF_016906955.1 Phacochoerus africanus
GAATTTCTACTGTACAGCAAGGTGACCCAGTCACACATACATGTATACATTCTTTTTCTCACATTATCCTCCATCATGCTCTGTCATACGTGACCAAATATAGTTCCCTGTGCTATACAGCAGGATCTCATTGCTTATCCATTCCAAAGGCAATTGTTTACATCTGTTAATCCCAAATTCCCAGTCCATCCCACTCCTTCCCCCTCTCCCTTGGCAATCACAAATCTGTTCCACAAGTCCATGAGTTTCTTTTCTATGGAAAGATTCATTTGTGCCATATATTAGATTCCAGATATAAGTGATACCATTTGGTATTTGTCTTTCTCTTTCCGATTTACTTCACTTGGAATGAGAGTCTCTAGTTCCATCCATGTTGCTGCAAATGACATTATTTTGTTCTTTTTTATGGCTGAGTAGTTTTTCATTGTATATATATATATATATATATATATATATATACACCACTTCTTCTTAATCCATTCATCTGTTGATGGACATTTAGGTTGTTTCCATGTCTTGGCTATTGTGAATAGTGCTGCAGTGAACACACAAGTGCATGTGTCTTTTTCAAGGAAAGTTTTGTGCACATATATGCCCAAGAGTGGGATTGCTGGGTCATGTGGTAGTTCTATATTTAGTTTTCTGAGGTATCTCTGTACTATTTTCCATAGTAGGTGTACCAATTTACATTCCCACCAACAATGCAAGAGGGTTCCCTTTTCTCCACACCCTCTCCAACATTTGTTGTTTGTTGACTTGTTAATGATGGCCATTCTGACAGGTATGAGGTGGTACCTAATAGTAGTTTTTTGATTTGCATTTCTTTAGTCATGTTGAGCATTTTTTCATGTGCCTCTTGGTCATCTATATATCTTCTTTGGAGAGATGTCTATTCATGTCTTTTGCCAATTTTTCCATTGGGTTGTTGAGTTGTATAAGTTGTTTGTATATTTTGGAGATTAAGCCCTTGTCCGTTTCATCATTTGAAACTATTTTCTCCCATTCTGTAAGTTGTCTTTTTGTTTTCTTTTTGGTTTCGTTTTTGCTGTGCAAAAGCTTGTCAGTTTGATTAGGTCCCATCAGTTTATTTTTGCTTTTATTTCTGTTGCCTTGGGAGACTGACCTGAGAAAACATTTGTAAGGTTGATGTCAGAGAACGTTTTGCCTATGTTCTCTTCCAGCAGTTTGGTGGTGTCTTGTCTTATATTTAAGTCTTTCAGCCATTTTGAGTTTATTTTTGCACATGGTATGAGGGAATGTTCCAGTGTCACTGATTTACATACAGCTATGCAGTTTTCCCAACACCACTTGCTGAAAAGACTGTCTTTTTTCCCATTGTGTATTTTTGCCTCCCTGGTTGAAGATTAATTGACCATAGGTGTCTGGGCTTATTTCTGGGTTCTCTATTCTGTTCCATTGGTCTATATGTCTGTTTTGGTACCAATACCACACTGCCTTGATGTCTGTAGCTTTGTAATATTGCCTGAAGTCTGGAAGAGTTACGCCTCCTGCTTGGTTTTTGTTCCTCAGGATTGCTTTGGCACTTCTGGGTCTTTTATGGTTGCATATAAATGCTTGGATTGTTTGTTCTAGTTCTGTGACAAATGTCATGGGTAATTTGATAGGGATCACAGTAACTCTGTAGATTGCTTTGGGTAATATGGCCATCTTTATGATATTAATTCTTCCAACCCAGGAGCGTGGACTATCTTTCCCTTTCTTTGAATCCTCTTTAATTCCTTGATTACTGTTTTGTAGTTCTCAGCATGTAAGTTTTTCACCTCCTTGGTCTGGTTTATTCCTAGGTATTTAATTTTGGGGGGTGTGATTTTAAAAGGTATTGTATTTTTGTATTCCTTTTCTAATGTTTCCTTGTTAGTATACAGATATGCAACTGATTTCTGAATGGTATCCTTCTACTTTGCTGAATTTGTTAATCAGTTCAAGTAGTTTTTGTGTGGAGTCCTTAAGGTTTTCTGTATGCAGTATCGTGTCATCTGTGTACAGTGACCATTTTACTTCTTCTCTTCCAATTTGGGTACCTTTTATTTCTTTTGTTTGTTTAATTGCTGTGGCTAGGAATGAAAGTCATGAGAGTGGGCATCCTTGTCTTGATCCAGATTTTAGCAGGAAGTCTTTGAGCTTTTCTCCATTGAGCATTATATTTTCTGTGGGGTTTCCATAAATGGCTTTTATTATGTTAAGATATGTTCCCTCTATACCCAGTTTTGTAGGAGTTTTTAGTATGAGTGAATGTTGGACTTCTCAAATGCTTTTTCTGCATCGCTTGAGATGATCATGTGGTTTTTGACTTTTCTTTTGTTAATGTGGTTGACATTGATGGATTTGCATATATGTTGAACTATCCTTGTGCACATGTGATGAATCCCCCTTGGTCGTGATCTCTTTGATATGTTTTTGGATTTGGTTGGCTAAAATTTTGTTGAGAATTTTTGTGTCTATATTCATCAAAGATATTGGCCTATAATTTTCTTTTTTGTAGTATCTTGTCTGGTTTTGGTATTAGGGTGATTGTGGCTTCATGGACTGTCTTTGGGAGTATTCCTTCTTCTTTAACCTTTTGGAAAAGTTTAAGGAGAATGGGTATAATTTCCTCTTTGTATGTTTGATAGAATTCACCTGTGAAGACATCTGTTTCTGGATATTTGTTAGTAGGGAGTGCTTTTATTATATATTCAATTTCATTTCCAGTGATCGGTCTGTTCAGTTGATCTGTTTCTTCTTGATTCAGTTTTGGTAGGCTATAAGTCCCTGGAAAGTTGTCCATTTCTTCTAGGTTGTCACATTGGTTGGCATGTAATTATAATACCAGACATTTAAAGGATATAAAGAAATAAGTTTCACAATTTTATACCTCTTCTCTAAATGGGCAACAAATAAATTGAGTAAATATAAAAAGAACATTTTATTTAACTAAAATATCCCCAGATGATAGTTAACATTAACAATAAATAAACATAGAATGAATGGATATATAATGATGTGTTTTGAATCTTAAAAATGGCTTTGACGGATTTTGTATTTTCAATCATAATTCTAAGCCTTTTCCAGTATATTCTTTCCCTGGATCTTGGGTGTCCACAAGAATCATGAAAGAAAAATACACACTATATCTACCACTGAGTTATCAATCTGTCTTCTAGAAATAAATTTATTCTTCCGTCAAGAACAAATGGTTATTTGCTTTAAATAATGGTCTAAATGTTAGAGGTGTATCACCATATCACCATAAATTTCTGTTGAATAAATTCTTAAAAGTTCTGCAGTAGCAAGATTTTCAGCAATTAATGTTACAGTCAGTGGAAGTCATATGTTTTCATATCGTGTAAATCACAATTTATATTTACAATTGATTTTTTGTTACCATAAGTTCAAATGATTTCAGCCAACAGTCTTTGTGTTTTTTTAATTTGCTCTAATGCTATGAACTGTCAGTACTTTAAAGAAGTGTAGAATGAGAGTATGGTTTTGAGGTGATAAAAATAAGTTATATTAAAACTCATGTTTAGAATTGCATACTAAAAAAATAATTTGTATAATTAATTCTCTTCCATGGCTTGCAAAGTCAGAAATTGAGTTTCTCATAACATTTTCATGGGTTTCATGAGCTTTGAACCTAGCTCACTAACTTATTAATTTTCAAGTAATCCTTAAATACTTCCTATGGAATTCACGGTGATTTTTCAGGTGCTATAATATTTAACAAAACAGAAAACTACTTAGTTAATTTGAAAATGCATTTTTGGGATACCATATATATTTTTAGGAACACTATTCAGTTATAGTGTGATTACTTTCATAAAACTACTTCTTTTAAAATTCTTTCTATATTCTCTCCTGTACCAGATAGAATATATAAGTATATATAGTTCCAGGCAGGAAACATTTTTAACAGTTAAGATTATAACTAGGATATTGTTTATAGATGGAAATATTATAAACAAGGAAGTAATGGAAAAGGTTGTGATTGTAAGAATAAAATAAATATTTGCTACATTGAAATGAACTAAATTTTTTAAATATAATAAGGGAACTAATAGCAATTTGTGTGACAAGTAATGATTACATTTCAACACTGAAAATCAATAATTAACTAGTAACTGAAGATCAGTTATAACACCAATCATTGAAGCAGAAAAAAAGAAGAGGATGCAAATTAAATGTCCTCTTAGTTTTTCTGTAGTCTTAAAGGATAATCTTGAATAAGAAGATTACTGTCTCTGGCTTGACTGCTTCCATCATTCTGATTTTTTCCAGTCCAACTAGAAATAAACATAATCATGTATTTATTTTTCTTTCTTTCTTAGACCTAATGCAGTGTTCTGTTTTTGAACAAAGTATCTTGTTAAGGTCAAAGAGTTATTTTTTCCTTTTAATCTGAAGTCTGTTTGATATATATGCCTCTTACTTATATATAAATTTTGCCACTTTTTTCTAAATAAAAACGTGGAAATAAAATATCTCTCATGTGAATTTAGGTGTAGGAAATATTTTGTTTTACCTGAAAAGTAATTTTGATTATACAGTTGTGAGCCTTGTGGGATATTATGGCTGAGCCTTCATCAAATGTGTCTTATGTACCTGCAGTGTGTCTGATTATAAGATATCCGATGCTGGAAAGAAAGAAAATAAAAACTATAGCCTTAGGAAACTAAATCCTTATTTATAGCCTAAGAAGACATGTGTGTGTGCACGCGTGTGTGTGTGTGTGTGTGTGTGTGTGTGTTGTACACAAGGGTATGAGTGTCTTAGTTACAACCAGTGGTTTGGTAGAACTCTAAATTAATGGATACATGTCTGGTGGTTTCCTACAAAAGTCAGAGAGAATAGATCTTTTCTTTTGAAGATATAGTTTTGAAGAGTCTCGGGCCATGGTATAATATGAATTTAGTGAGTCACTTATCTAGAAAATGTGCTTTACCTAATAGCCAGAACTTACCTCTCAGCATGACATAATGAGGGGATTTTTCAAAAATCTTTTGAGGGAAAAAAAAGTAGAACTATAAAAGAAAACGGTATATACACATCTGGGTATCCATGAAATAAATGCCTTCCAATGTATTCCTTATGAATGTTGAGCAACATAATGGTTTCAATTTCTTAAAAAATATAGTGTCTTGCATTATAAATTCAAATATCAGAAGATATTTACTTGAAGGACACTAGACCAATGTTCAAAATTATTTTAGTTATTCTAAAGCTGTAAGAAAAGATTATATTTCCAAGCTTGTTAAAACTTTCTTGTTCTTCGTCTACATCCGCATCCTGGGAAATCATCTTTGCTGGGGACATTGTTGCATTTGGATGGCCATTGAAAGTTTCAGATTTTTCTGGACTTTTTCCAGCTCTTTTCTGATTTCTTGCAGTTCATGGGCAGCTGATACAAGAGGAATAATAAGAAAGACCCTTATAAGAAAATATCATTAAAATGACTGCAGATATGTCATTAATGAAAAACTAGAAAAACACAGTGATGAGAGTGTGTCTCATAGAGCTTTCATTCTAATGAGGGAGAAAAGAAGCAAAACGCTAAACACATGCATTGACATAATTAAAGATTGTAATTAAATACTGGTAAAGTATAGAGTGTGCTATGGTAATGAATTACTAAGTTTGATTATGATTATATCAGAGGGGATGGTTTGTGAAGTGTTTCTTGAAGAGTGGAAAGAAGTTGACCATGGTGACAATGAGAAGCTTGGAGTTCTTAGTGTACAAGGGGCTTCTTCACATTTCTCTTCATGGTTTTCCTTGGGCATAGAATGTGTGCTCCACTTGTACCCCTACTTTCTTATGCTTTAGTACACAGCTGAGGCATTTATCTGCTGGAAAGTTATTCCTGAAACTGCCTTTGTTTTTCTTCTCCAGGACATGTTAGATACACGTTCTTAGTGTTCTGCTGATAATCTACCAATATCTCTCTTAACACACTTTCCTTATCACATTGAAACCATATGCATTTATACCTTCACTCTGTTTCATTCCTCTTTATAATCCTAGAATCCATCATTTTACTTCATAAATTGTAGTTGAATAAATGAGGGGTTATTATTCACAAAAATTGCAAATGTAACTTTGAGCTCTGTCAGAGCAGGTACAATAAAGGCATCTAATTGAAACTCTGCGAGGCCCAAACTATGCATAGTAAAGTATACTTTTTTAATCAACCCTTTCTCTCCTATTTTTCATTTTCTTTGTTTGGTTGATGAAGGGAATGTTCTTTCCTTCCATAAATTTATTATTTTTCTTCATCAGACCCTATACAAATTGGGAGATACTAAAGGGAGAAGGACAGAACACTGAATCTTCCATATTTAAACCTTGTTATCTTTATATGAGCTTGTTTTTGAGACAGAAAAAGATACTTCAAAAATAAATTGTAGTCTCAAAAGTTTTAAAGCGAATTTCTAGGGAATATTATTAAAATCATATGTGTATGCTAGAATATAAATTGAGTGAATTAACATAGAGTTGATCTATTCAGCTATAGTATTTGGGCAAATAGTAGGTCATCAAAATAAGCTATTAAATCACTCCACAATTTGGAGGTCAGCTTGAAAATTTTAATTCAAGTTTTACTCTGTGGATTAGTCAGCTGACTTTATATTATCAAATTTACTTAAGTACTTCTTACCTACTCTCTCTTTGTTAAGCAGAATAATGGCATCTGGAAGAGGTATTTTTGTTGGGCATCCTAATCCCCCAAACCTGCGAATATGTTAGGTTACTTCGCAAAGGGGAATTAAAGTTGCAGGTAGCATTCAAGTTATAGTTAGGTGCTTAAGTTAGGGATATTTTTCCTGGACTATCTGGGTGGCTCTAATGTCACTGCAAGGGTTATGTGAAAGAGGAAGCAGAAGAAAAGAGTCAGGGACAGAGGTGTGACATGTGACAGCAGAAGCAGTGTCTGAGAGATACTATTTTGCTGGTTTCAAGATTGGATGAAAAAGCCCAAACCAAAGACTATGAGCTGCTTTAGCACCTGGAAAAGGCAGAAAATGAATTTTGCCCTAGGGACTGCTTGACACCTTGATTTTAGCCCAGAGAGACCTGTTTTGGACTTGTGAGATGCAAAACTCTAAGATAATATATCTGGGTGTTATTAAGACACTAAATTTATGGTTATTTGTTATAGCTGCTGTAATAAATGAATATGGTTTCTACTCTCTCAAACTCAAGTTTGAAAAGCAACTCAGGAAAAAAAAACTTGTTTTTTAGTCATGTGCACTGCTAATTTTATAATTATATGAGAAGCATTTTAAACTAAGATTATAATTAAAGTAAACGACGACTTGTGCTGATTTACATCAGATTACCAAGAACTAGTCAAGCCAACTCCCCAAGGCCCAACCTTCTAATTCTCCCTCACATTTCTTCTGGTGAGTTCTAAGTCTCCAAGTGTGAAGAAGTTTCAAACGTGAGTTGTGGTTGTGATAGCTCTTTGTTTCTTCTTCCAGAAGACCAAATATCAACACAGACACGTGAGAAGATACAGAATTCTAACATTTCCAATTCCATTTCAGACTTTTAAAAATGTAAATATGTGATTAAATACATGAGTACAGTAGTTTTCTGGAAACAAGAAAAAAATTGGAGTAGCTACATTGGCAATTATATTAAACATTACTCTTTAAGAAGTTCCCGTTGTGGCTCAGTGGTTAATGAATCCGACTAGGAACCATGAAGTTGCGGGTTCCATCCCTGGCCTTGCTCATTGAGTTAAGGATCCGACGTTGCCGTGAGCTGCGGTGTAGGCCGCAGACATGGCTGAGATCCTGCTTTGCTGTGGTTCTGGTGTAGGCTGGCAGCAACAGCTCCAATTAGACCCCTAGCCTTGGAACCTCCATAAGCCGCAGGAATGGCCCTAGAAAAAGCAAAAACAAAAAACAAAAAAACAAAAAAACCCAAGCAAACAAAAAAACCCCATTATTCTTTAACACAAAGATAAGATTCCCGAAGGCTGAAAAAGAGCTAGCATTTATCCCTATGTATTTTACCTTATTTAAAGAAGGTAACTGCAAATAGTTTGAATCGCTTCCCCTCTACCAAAGCAAGGATGCAAATAGTAGAGGGAAGAAGACAAGAAACGTGTGGATAACAGTGGTAAAGAAGTTTAATATTAAAAAGTAATTGTTTGTTCTCTCTCTCTCTCTCTCTCTTTTTTTTTTTTTTTGTCTGTTATTACTTGGGCCGCTCCCGCAGCATATGGGAGGTTCCCAGGCTAGGGGTCGAATCAGAGCTGTAGCCACCGGCCTACACCAGACCTACAGCAACGCGGGATCCCGAGCCGCGTCTGCGACCCACACCACAGCTCACAGCAACACCGGATCATTAACCCACTGAGCAAGGGCAGGGACCGAACCTGCAACCTCATGGTTCCTAGTCGGATTCATTAACCACTGCGCCATGACAGGAACTCCCCTGTTTAATTTTTTATATAGAATTACATTTCTAGAGGACATGGTTTTTTTTTTTGTTATTATTATTTTTTAATAGTTATTTCCCCAATACATTTTTTTCCTACTGTACAGCATGGTGACCCAGTTATACATACACATACACATTCTATTTTCGCACATTATCATGCTCCATCATAAGTGACTAGACATAGTTCCCAGCAGGATCTCATTGCTAATCCATTCCAAAGGCAATTGTTTGTACCTATTAACAGCAAGCTCCCCAACCACCCACTCCTTCCCCTTCCCCGTTGGCAACCACAAGACTATTCTCCAATAGAGGACAGTTTTTAATCTGACATTACTTTCACTGTATTTTGCTAGCGTTTGTTCTTCTGTACTACTTGGTCATGATCTGCTTCACATATTGTATTTTTCTCTCATGGTCATTCTATAAAGACATGAGAAAGAATCCTTAAAAGTGTATTAGCTAAATGTAATCTGCAGTTTACTACCTGGGCGCATTCCATAGGATAAAACCTCAACAAACCCCTTTATTGTAGAGAGAGGCAGTAGTGGTCAAGGCTACCCATCTCTTATCGTACTGGTATTAGGAACAAAAAAAGTAGCTGGGAACTCTGGATCTCATGCCTCCTCTGCACTTGGGCATGGTTGGTAAGTCACTTTTCAGCCCAATGGTAATCAACACTAGCCTGGAGCTAAATGGTAATGCCGCCGTCTTCTGTGGCCTATTCTTAATTTAATAAATTTGCTCACATACAGTCTTGGAAAGGTTACCTTTTGGCTTCAAAAATCTCATGTGTGTGGCTTAAAAATAAAGCTTTAACAGAAGGTAACCTTAAACATGACCCCACTTGGGTCGATACACAGGCATTTCTGTTTTGACCGTCTTTCCTGCTCTTTCAAAGCTTATGGGGATTTTGCAAATCACGCTCTATTTAGTGTTTCTCTGTAACTCCCTGTAAATGAGAAGAATGATAAATTTCGTGATAGAGATGACTTAAATTTTGGGAGGCTGGAAAAAGATCAAGGTCTTAAAGAAATAGTAAGTTCTCTTACACACGCACATGTCTCACTGAGTTCAATATCATGAGCACCACCAATTTCACAGTTTTAATTTCAGAATACCTGATTTTCATAAGATATCTATTAGCAATTCTGGACCCATTTAAAAACATCAACCAGAAAGTAGATATAGAGCCACAAGCTTATCAAGACCAGGTTGGGGCTATAGTGTCTAAGCAATCATAAGGGAATCAAAACTCACATTTCCAAACTTCATTAAAGGAATGATTAATACTCATTTATTTGGATTTTATCTGAACCCATAACATGCAGAAGCTCCCAGGCCATGGATTGAACCTGAGCCAAAGCAGTGACCACAGGCCACTGCAGTGACAATGCCAGATCCTTAACCCACTGAGCCAATAGAGAACTCCTGGAATATTTTATTTGTGGAAGACTTCAGAGACTGAATGTGCATTAATGGGAACATTCATTTCTCCCCACTAGAATGTAATCTCCATGAAGGAAGAAATTTTGCATAGTTGGTTTATTGCTACATACCCAGCACTTAGCATACTGCCTGGCCCAGAGTAGATGTCCAATGAACATCAGTTGAATAGCTGAATAAATTAAAAAGAATCTGACACAGTTAGAAACTAATAAAAAACTGTGAAAAATAATATAGCTAAACACTTAAATTTAATGCAGAGTTTATTGTTTCCTGAGTATCTTGTAACTGGATGAAATTAAATCTTATCTTGGTACCTAGGATAACAATTTAATAGCTATTACTAAATACCTACATTGGTCCACTTGAATTGTACTTTTGCTATACACAGAAAGAGGGTGCTACTCAAATGTATCAACTTGTCTTCCGTAAGCTCAATATTTATCAAGTCTATGTATGTGGGGTATGAGTGAAAAATGTGTATGCATATATGCGTACGTATGTGTGTATCTGTCTAGATGTCTTCCTATCTGCATATCCACAAGGTAAGTTCTTAACAGCTTTTATGACCAGGTATGCATATTTTCCTCTCTACTATTGGTCAGCAGGGGGAGCTATCATATCCGTCACTGCATGATGTTGGTACAGAGGCGAATCATTTTGTGTGCCTCAGTGGTATATTTACTCAAAATAAAAACTGTAGATTTTGGTTGTTGACCTTCTTAGAGTAACATAAGATGCATGATAGTGCATACTACAATTTTTAAAACAGAAAATAGGTTACAAGGCAAGATAATGAATTAGGTCAATGGTAGATTACTAACTCCTATGTATCATAGCATAGCTCTGATAGAAAATGTGTAACATCCTTCACCTTTTCTTCTTTTCTCATAAGCTCCATTTGCTTGATTATTTGTGTTTATGTTGCATTTGGTATGTGTCCTTTGTCATGGGCAAAAATTCAGAGAAAAAAATAGAAAAATTTAAAAGTAGGAAAAGAAAAGCCCATAAGACATATAAACTAATTTTTAAAAATTTAACATGAGTCATTGGAATCCATCCCTATTTTTTTGTCATCTACTAGTTACAGGCCCTATATTAGACACTTAACAGACATTTTCTTTTCTTTTTTCTTTTTTTTTTTTTGTCTCTTTGCTGTTTCTTTGGGCCGCTCCCATGGCATATGGAGGTTCCCAGGCTAGGGGTCGAATCGAAGCTGTAGCCCCCGGCCTATGCCAGAGCCACAGCAACGCAGGATCCGAGCCGCGTCTGCAACCTACACCACAGCTCACGGCAACGCCGGATCGTTAACCCACTGAGCAAGGGCAGGGACCGAACCCGCAACCTCATGGTTCCTAGTCAAATTCATTAACCACTGCGCCACGACGGGAACTCCCAGACATTTTCTTAATTCTCAAAAATTATCTTCACAATGGGTTTCATTAATCCAGTTTTATGGGTAAGGAATCACTACTTAGAGAAGATGAGAAACTTCAAGTTCACACTTAAAAATTGTTAAATTTGACATTTGAACCCTAGTCTTTGACTCTAATTCCTGTGTAATTTTCTCTTCTCCTAAATTTCTTCTCCAGTCAGATAGTCAACCAGTTTCTGGTACATGCCAAGTACAACTTCTCTCTTCAGAGGTAAGTTTCCTCTTCTTCATTCTGATGGTCAGTGCTTGAGAATAAAATCTTGCTCAATTCACCACGCCACGTGCTAAAGGCACTGATGTCATTCAAATAATTTGTTATTTTTTACGTTAAGAAGAGCCTGCTATGCCGCTCTGACCAGGTTGGGCCTCACCTACAGCAGAATTTTCTGGGAACCTGAGGTCATCAGTGGTCTTGTCACCTGTCTAGAATATCAGGAAACCCACAGAGACTAAGAGGTTGAATCATTAAGGAGCTGACTAGGGAACAATAAACAGAATCTGCCTATCTCCACTGTGACTTTGTAAAGGATATTGAGTCTGCATTTATTACAATGTCTAACACAATTAAAGTGTCTTATAATTGCATTTTAGGGTGTAATGAGTCTTAAATCTAAACCTTTTATTAAGATAACAAGCAGCATATATTTTTCAAAAGCTAAGTTGTGTTTTGTCAACACTGTTATCCACACGGAAGATGAATAATTCTTGAACATTATGAGCAAAATATATTTTGATAAAAAAATGAAACAGAAGCATAAGTTCTATTTAAATGGAGTCATTATGTGTAAGTTTATATATGTGTATTTATATAATTATTTGTCAAATACTCATTATTTTATAATGAACTTATCTTAAAGATACTATTATCTATATTGGCAGTGCCTACACTTTGATTTTGTTTATTACAGGTGGGATATTGTCCTAATTTTAACACATAATCTCCAACTTAATACCATTTTGATATTGTTCAACTCTTGCTTAACCTGACATATATCATTTCAAACAGACTGAACGATCAGTTCTTTAATAATAGATTAATATTACTATATTAATTTTATTATTTAAAAGTGCAAAATACCTAATCTTTTTTTTTTCCCCCCCAAGAAACATCTAATCTTCAACCACCACCACCACAGACTCCTTGATTGGATTGTCAGCCTTTCCTTAGACAGAGTGGGCAGGAATGCAAGGCTGGGAATTGGAAGAATAAAGACCTAATCTAACAAATGTTTTCAGTAATGCTTGAGATCTCAGGTGAGGTTTGAATTTAAATTACATAATCCCTAAGATTCTACAGAGGTAGTGTAGCACACTGTTGAAGATCACAGAGTTTAGAGACAGCTAACTTAAGTTCAAATCCCGGTTCTGACACTTAATAGCTGTATGACTTTAGGCAGGTTGCTTAAAGCCTCTGTTTCCTCACCTAGCAAATGAAATAAAAATAACACCTACTTCATAAGTTTTGCAAATATAGATGAGTTGATATGAGAAAGACACATAGAACTTGGCCTGGTACAAAAGAGGATCTATAGTTCTACCAGCTTTCATTATCTAATTTGACTTAAATATTTAGGATTTTGTAAAATTCTGAGCAGAGCAGATATTCATTAAATTGCCTCCTGGGTATTACACTAGATATGAGGACTATATCCACGAACAAAACAAAGAGTCCTGCCTTGAACTTTTACTCATACCAATGTGCTATAATTGTAGCTTCCCCAAAATTCCAGTTTATGAATAAAAAGTTATTTGCTAGTTCAAAGGTTTTGCTTTTTAATCTTAGTTACTAATGTGTCTAGTTGTAGAAATTGTTTACCTCTCTAAATGCAGTGATCTTTGCCTCACTTCATACTATTTTTTTGTTTGTTTGTTTTTGGCTGCACCCATGGCATATGGAAGTTAGCAAGCCAGGGATCAAATCCAAGCTGCAGTTGTGACTCACGCCTCAGCTTCAGCAATACCAGATCCTTAATCCAGTGCACCAGGGCTCAAACCCACACCACCACAGAGACAACACCAGATCCTTAACCTGCTGTATCACAGCAGGAATTCCACTTCATACTGTTTTAAGTCAAGTACGGTATTAACACTAACCAAAAATTTAATTGATGTGATATTACGTAGGTTATAGAAATGTGAAATGTATATGTGATTTATTCCTATTCATTACACTTTTATAACACTTCTTGTCACATTTCAGTTATATCAGTATAATACCACAAACTGGTTTTTTTATCCTCTGTAATGATAAGGAAATGGAAACACATTCCTTATTGTGCTAGAATTAGTAGGAAGAATAGACTATTTCTATGTCATTTATTTCGGTTTAGGGTGTGTTTTACCAAGCCTGTTCTACTAGTTAATACAAATATTTGCATATTGTGTAACAGAGTACCTTTTTCCACACTTGTATTCTTTTCTTTTCTTGAGATGAGACACCTGAAAAAACTCAGCTTTCTGTTGATGTCAGATCTATCCATCCAGGGCCACGCCCAGCTCTTCAACTTCAAAAGAGACAAGTAAACTCAGATGAAAAACATTTACGGGATGATATCTGGAAAGAAACAAGGTGTAATCTCAAACCAACTCTAAATGAGAGATGTGGTAATAAATCCCATACAGTAAGGAATATAAAAATACTCCTAATGTGGAGTTCCTGTTGTGGCTCAGCAGTAACGAACCCGAGTAGTATCCATGAGAATGTGAGTTTGATCCCTGGCCTTGCTCAGTGGGTTAAAGATCCGGTGTCGCCATGAGCTGTGGTGTAGGTCACAGACGTGGCTCAGATCTGGCATTGCTGTGGCTGTGGTGTAGACCAGCAGCTACGGCTCCAACTCAGTCCCTAACCCGGGAACTTCCATGTGCAGCAGTGCAGCCCTAAAAAGAAAAAAAAAAACAAAAACCACTCGTAATGAATACTTCTTCACTATGGCCCATGATTGTGCCAGTGTCTCAGATCAAAGATGCTTATATCTGTCAAACAGGGGAAAACTAGAGCCACTCTACCAAAACAGTACATAGAGATAGGTAGTACTACACAAAATGAAGGATCCTGGAAGCTATAATCTATTGCATTATTTCAAAGGTGCTTGAAGGCACATTTAAGTAGGTGGCGTGGATTATGTTGACTTTATTCTTGAAACCTCCCAAGTTTTCAAATCTTCATTATCCAGGTGGAATAAAAGTTTTAAGTCATGACCCACACTAAATTCAATCTTTTCCTACAGAACTTAATTTTCCTCATGTTGTTAGCAATTTTAAGTTTATAAAATATACTAGCTACTTTGTATTGCCAATAAAATACTTGATGATACAGTTTTCCCCTCTGTTACTATCGAAAAGGCAGTTCATTTTTAGAATAAAAGTGCCTGATTTTTTTAGTGGTACAAATATGTATCAAATTTCTTATATCAGTACTATTTGGTGAAAAGATTTTTACTTCAGGAAAAGGGTGGATGGAAGGAATAAGTTATGCCTCAGGGCCCAGATACACTCTTATTCCCTGACTCTGGAGTCAACCTAGTATTAATCAGGCTAATTGGAAATATCTGAATAGTGAGGATATTCACAGGAAAATCATAAAAATCCAAAAATATTGCTCTCTGTGGGATACCCCTAGAAATCAAATTTGAAGTAGGTAATACTGATCCACACAAAAGCCTGTCTGATGTCTTCCCCAAGTCTCTTTCTTGAGGCCTCTCTATTTCCTATGTCGTCCTCTTTGCCATGAGAAAGCTAGTATCAAACTAGTTTTTTTTCTTTTCTCATCTCAAGGCCTGCCACAGTAGAGTGGCAGACATGTTTCAATCATGACAGGTAAAGTAACAGAGATGCTAGGTCCGCCATCATTGAGCTGCTGAACAAATGCCAACAGAGGCTGATTTTCAGATTTCTTGTGATGCAAGAAATCAAATCCCTCCATTGTTAAGCTCCTATTAGACATTTTTTTTCTGTTACTTTTAATTGAAAGCATTCCTCACTGAAACGTGACCTGATCTAAATCTGTTATATTGAGAATTTTTATTAAGTGATTGGCTCATTATTTGTTGTTTTGCTGCTGGCTTGGTATAGCAGTGATATTTGATGAACCATTTTTTTCAAGATAATTAAAATTATCTTGTTAAAAGTTGGAACAGACTATGAAGCTGGTCACCCTTTGGCTTATTTCAGCATTTTATTGAGAATAGTCATCTCTTACTGAGATCTTTAATCTTTACCAAATCCTCTGTAAGAGAAGGCTTCCGTTTATAACATATAAACCAACATAAAAATCCTCTTCACCTATCCTGCAATTTCTCCCAAATACCCACGCATAAAATATGGCAACTTAATCCCAATCTTCTCCCTCACTTTCTAAAATCTTTTAAAATCTTTTTTAACCTAGCGCAGTCGTTTGCCTTTCCTATCCACCTGCCCTTTCACTGCTTCTTTAACATGAATAACTCCCAGCCCTGAGCAGTGGAAATCAACCAGATGGGTTTCAGTTTACTGTTCTTACTGTCTCCTCCCTCCCTCACTATTCTAGGCTGCACAACCAAGCCCCAAATTATGGGACAAAGAAAAAACTTCTTCTGGTATATGAGAGATATGAGAAATTATGAATATTCCCCTGTAACATTTTCCCTGTACTATAACAAAGGATAACATGTTTAAAGGTATAATACATATAATCAATCATTAAAGAAATATAAACAAGGGGAGAGATACTTTTATTATTATTAATACTTCATGACTCATTTTCCTTTTCTTCTAGGAGAGATATCTTTAAGACTTCTCTCTTACATTGTTTTGAGTGTTAAAAATTCCTAGATTTGTAATAGCTCTATAAATTTAAAATAGTATTTGAGCATTTTGCTCCCTGCTAGTGTCTTTAAAAGAGAGTATTTGACAGTTTAGCAATTCTCTCTCTGTTAATCTATGTTGAGCTCTAACTGCCCATTGCCGCTGATTCATTGCATGGGAGGGAAGAAGTGGCTTTCTTAGTCATAAGCCTGACTTCATACATCTTAACTGAAACCAATGGGTTCAAAACTGAAAATAAAATTTAAAATGCACTTTCATAAAAATAAAATAAATAAACGTACTTTCATGGTTTATTTGACTGTACATTTCCTAGTCATGAGGTTTGGTCCTGCCAGAGGTAAGGATGCCTATTTTCCATTAAGTAATTTCAAACTGTATACAACTTGTATACAGTAAATTAAAATCTGTAGAGTTAGTAAAATTAGTTTTATAACCTCCTAGGATTATCTAACATGAATTGTTTCCAATCTTAGAGAGGGTCAGGCCCTTTATACTTCCAAATATTAAAAAAAATCTGAAGCCCACCCATTAAAAAATATTAATATTGGGAGTTCCCATTATCACTTGGAAGGTGAAGAACCTGACTGTGGCTCAGTAGGTTAAGAGCCCATGAGTATGTGGGGTTAGTCCCTAGCCTTGCTCAGTGGGTTAAGGATCCACCATTGCTGCAAACTGTGGAGTAGGTCACAGACACGGCTTGTATCCATGTGGCTTTGGCCTAGGCCACAGTTGCAGCTCCAATTTGACCCCTAGCCTGGGAACTTCTATATGCTGTGGTGCAGCCCTAAAAGTGTCTCATATAGGGAGTGAGATTATGTAAGTCAACGGTTTTTGTAATATATATCATGCCCAATTAAGAAGTACTTGAAATTATTTTTGATATAATTGGGAAGAAAAAGCAATTGGGAAGCCCCATTTTAATAAAATATTTACGTGCAGAAAAGTTTATTATCCTTTAGAGAGGAGATGGCCACTCAGGTCTATTATGAAAATATTTATTAACCATCAGTTAAGAACAACTTTAGCCAGATTGTTTTATTTTTTTATTTACTTATTTTTTTTTGGCTACACCTGTAGCATGTGGAAGTTCCCAGGTCAGGGACTGAATCCATACCACAGCAGTGACCTGAGTCACAGCAGTGACAATCCTGGATCCTGAACCAAAATGATTAGTGGTGAGATAAAAACTGTTCTTGGGACAACTAGCTGTTATATTTAAAATGTATCACTGCTTCTAAACTGGATAGACACATTTCCACCCACATATTTCATTAATTAATTAATATTTTTTGGCTGCACCTTCAGCATGAGGAAGTTCCCAGGCCAGGGATAGAACCTGTGCTTAGTAGTGACCCGAGCCACAGCAGTGACAATGCCAGATCTTTAACTGCTAGGCCACCAGGGAACTTCTAGCCGAACATTCTTAACCCCATTCATGTAATGCTGTTAATTTTGCATTGTGGTATGTATCTTTCAACAGCAGTAGGATTCTGGGAATCCCAACTCCTTATAACTTTCTCCACTGGAGGCCTGAGCTCTGAAACACTTATCTTCACTGGGGTTTCACTTAAAATAGACTGGGTTATGTTGTGGAAATAAAGCCCAAATCTTAAGTCTTAGCATGTATACCTTGACTCAGCTTTTAGCCAAAGTTATTTGTGGTTCTAGTAGCTCTCTAGGGCAGCTCTCATCCAAACAGTGACTTAGGGAGCAGGTTCTTTTTTCTTTTCTTTCAAATCCCATTTGGAACTATAGTCACATGGCAGGGTAAGAGAAAGCTTGAAGAACTCACATTGGCTCTTAAATGCCTCATTCCAGAGACTACTCATAGGCTATTGGCCAGAGGTAGTCTTAATGTCCCAAACTACACTGACTGTAAAAATAGGATAGCACATGGAATAATGATGAGTTCTATGGTCTGTGCCTTAGAACACATGCCATTTTTAAGCCTTGGCAGTGAGAAGTCCAAACAATCCTCAGCTTTCTTTTAACCCTGGCACAGTCACCCTAGAAACCCAAGAATTTCTGATGGTGACGCTAGAAGATAGAAAGATCTTGGGTAACGGTGGTACCACTGGGAAGGGCACTGGTCTAGAAAGCTACCAAATTATAGCCATCTTTGGGTGAACAACAAATGCACTTTTATGTATGTAACATGGTGATATTTTAGGGGTCTTTTTGTTGCTATAATATAGCTTTTCCCATCCTGAATAAGGCAATTAGATTGAAAATGTCTTCTGTCTTGCTTTGCTGATCCACATCTCCAATTTTGTTGCATATTCTGACATTTCTATCTTCAAAATACTCCTCAGTTTTGTCAGCAACTATTGGTACAACCTGGCTCTGCACTGATTCTCAGCTTTGCCTTAACACTTGTTGGTTCATTATTCTCTGATATTTGATCTATACATGAAAAACAAAATGTCCCCCCCCCCAAAAAAAAAGCTGTGTTTTCTTGTTTGCTGAAGAGAAGCAAGAAATTATTGTAACCTGTCAACCCAAGGCAACTCTAAATAAACAGCAGCATAATTAGTCTCATCAAAACTATTTATGCTAGATCAATATGACAACCTGGGAAAGTTTATACCTGATTAATTTAGATTGTTTACTTTCTTTAGAATTATTGCTGTTATTGAATTGAGAGCTCATCAGTGGAAATTCTTAGGAAGATAAAAGAATATATTTGAATCTATGATTTTGAAGGTGTATTTAAACATCAGCGAGCTCTTTTGTAATGAACATTAAATATTAAGATTCATGTACATTTTGGATTGGTTTCATAGCACTAAGTAATTAATTATGGCTTAACCTGTCCATATCCTTCATCACTCTTAATACCTTTAGTCACACAGGGTGGGTAGCTTGCATTTCATCAGAAAGAATTCCAGGCAAGGGAACATCAAGCACAATGACAACCTTTATCATGGCTCTGTTGGCAGACCTTTTTAGGCAATCTTCAGCTCCTTGAAAGAGTCATCAGATTTTTTGGAGTTGCCAAGATTTTGTAAGCAGATTAATTTTTCATTGTGTGTAAAGAAAACCAAACACTTATGTTTGGATCTTCTCTCAGAAATAGCCAACCTGATTTAACTTTATTTTGAATATTTGCATTAAATTCAATAAGTATCAAGGTCATAAAATGTCCAAATAATTATTTTAGGCCCTTTAGCAGTTAGGATGGGTAAGATAATAATTTAGATCATTATTTCCCTTTATGTATTTTTTATTTTTTAATTTATCTTTTTTTGTCTTTATTTGGATTTTTTCCCCATTTTTGTCAAATTATTATTACTTTTTGGCCATGCCTGCAGCATATGGAAGTTCCTGGGCCAAGGATCAATCCCATACCACAGCAGTGAGCCAAGCTGCTACAGTGACAACCCCAGCTCTTTAACTTGCTGCCCCACCAGGGATCTTCATCACATTATTTTTTAAACTAGATTTATATAGAGAGTTGCAAGATCATATTTTTTAGACCCATTAGGTAAGATAGTAGAAATTATTTCACAAGGAGACAAAATTTTATCATAACCACTTTCAGTTGAATAAGTTGTACAAACTGTTCAGTCACTAGGATACAGTAAAATGACCCAATATTTCCTTCCCACATTTTTTTTTTTTATGGCCACACTCGTACCATATGTAAGTTCCCAGGCTAAGGGTCAAATCAGAACTGCAGCTGCCTGTCTACACCATGCCACCATGCCACATCAATGCCAAACCCAAGCCATGTCTGTGACAACAGTTCACGATAATGCCATATCCTTAACCCACTGAGCAAGGCCAGGGATCGAACTCGATCCTCATGGATACTTGTTGGGTTCTTAACCCACTGACCCACAATGGGAACTCACTTTCCCACATTTTTACTAGTCATTCATGTCTCATGACCTTTCTCCTAGTCTCTGGCGTCAGGTCAGGGCAGGGTGGCTTCTCTATCTCACTTTGGAGATTGCGTGAGCCTTGGAGCAGCATCTTAGCTGGATGACTTGATGAAGGATGGCCTGAGGCATAGATGGTTAGAGAACCTGAAATGTATTCCTGGTTAAATTCAGATTGGACTTGTTCCATTTGTTGGTTTTCTGAGAATAGATGAGTAGGGAAATATATTTCTGAAAACTTCTCAATGAAATAATGTGAAACTCAAGATCCTACTGATGTGAAGAGTGGATTTTCTTTCTTCTTTTTTTTTTTATTACTCAATGAATTTATTAAATTTATACTTGTACAATGATCATCACAATCCAATTTTATAGGATTTCTATCCCACATCCCAGCACATCCCCCACCCCCACCCTTTGGAAACCATAAGTTTTTCAAAGGCTGTGAGTCAGCATCTGTTCTACAAAGAAGTTCTGTCTGTGCTTTTTTCAGATTCCACATGTCAGTGAAAGCACCTGATGTTGGTGTCTCATTGTCTGACTGACTTCACTTAGCATGATAATTTCTACGTCCATCCATGTTGCTAAAAATGCCGGTATTTCGTTCCTTTTAATGGTTGAATAATATTCCATTGGGTAAATGGACCACATCTTCCTTATCCACTCCTCTGTCGATGGACACTGAGGTTGTTTCCATGTCTTGGCTATTGCAAATAGTGCTGCAATGAACATTGGAGTACCTGTGTCTTTTCGAGACATGGTTTTCTCTGGATAGATGCCCAGGAATGGGATTGCTGGATCAAATGGTAATTCTATTTTCAGTTTTCTGAGGAATCTCCATACTGCTTTCCACAGTGGTTGCACCAATTTACAATCCCACCAACAGTGTACTAGGGTTTCTTTTTCTCCACACCCTCTCCAGCACTTATTGTTTGTAGACTTTTTGACATTGGCCATTCTGGCTGGTGTAAGGTGGTACTAGAGTGGTTTTGATTTGCATTTCTCTAATAATGAGTGATGTTGAGAGTGGATTTTCTAATACCTCCCTTACTTTCTACCAAAGTACATCACCAGATATTCACCGTAATATAATTGAACCCAGAAAGAGTATTCCTTAGACAGAACCTATTTGCTTCAATTCAGCAGTATATGTTTAATACTCTTATGAAATTGCTGAATTTTTCCTACAGTAATAAGCAGCAAAAATATTTTTACATATGCTACAAGATTCAGTGTCCTCAATGTTCCTGCATTATCCTCTTTAATACCTGTTTATGTCAGTTGAGGTTATGAATTTGAAAACTCTGACAGGTTTTCATAAAATTACTGGTGAAATAGATGTACAATAATTAAAGTCAAATAAACAGCTATCTTTGGCAGGATGATTCTTAGTTTTTTTGTTTTTCTGTGGTTGAAACAACATGAGTATATAATTTATTAATATACCAAATAGAAATATTTTGTGAAAAGAACATGAAACTCCATGGGCTATGGCTTAGTTTAATTGGCATGTCAGCCAGGATCCCAGAAGAATAGGAAATGGCTTACTTAAACAGGATAATCGATGAAATTTTAATAGAAAATATATTTTTTAAGGTACAAGGTGAAGTTTTAGGAAAACAATGAGATGGTGCTGCATCCTGACACGAGTAATAGCAGGGAGCTATTTCTTACTCTAAATCAGAGGGACACAGAGAGACTGGATATAGAGAAAGTCCATCCAAACTTCACATCTTCTGCTGTGTTTTCCTTTGGCCAAAATCAACAGGAAGCTAGGGGAAAAGGGAACTATTGAGGTAGCCCCTATGTATTAATTTCCTAGAACACAGAACAGAGTGAACAGAGTTGAGAATTAATATGGGAAATGGGGCAAAGAGATATATCTCAAACAACGGTGCATAACTTTAAAAAACAAATTTAAATGGCATACTTACTTTTTGGTTAAGGTGGTCTCCATCTGCCTCACCTCTCCCATCATCAGACAATATTTTGTCTCTCTCTCTTCTCATAGTCTCACACATACACATTTTACATCCTTTGGGGAAGGATGAAAACACTTTGGTAATTGGCAAGAGGCCCTTAAGGAGTAAAAAAAATCAGAGAAAGTTTGGAATAATGTCTGTCTCCTACATAATTTATTGGATTCATTTTGAGACACCACAAAGAATTTGATAAAATAGACTGGAAAATCCTGGGAGTACTGAATTTTTAGAGCTTAGGTGGCAAAAATGAAGCGTTAAGGTAGGACAGTCTTCCCATCTTTGCATGGAATCCAAGAATATTCTGATACTCCCAAGACTGGAAGCCTCTGAAGCACCTAGAAACAATACTATTGGCATTACTATTGAACTCATGGAAAGGGGTGGCAATGGTAGGGCTTTTCCAAATGGCTTTAATAAACAGTGGAATTAAACCACAAGTAAGCAAAGGTGGAAAATAAAACCAGGGTAAACTTGGTAATGTGTTAGTAATATTTAACAACCAGCCCTCCGAAGAAGAAGTCTTGGTTTGTTGTGTTTGCCACCATTGCCATTTTCAAGGTACCAACATAAACTCACTGAACATGGATTTGGGGGAAATGTGCATGTCTGGTTCTCATGAGCTCATGGGCATCCTCTCCAGCCAGCACTGGTCATAGACCCCATATCCTGACTGTAGATGAAAAATTACCTGGGAAGCATGTGAAGCACCTTTAGTGATCTTACACTTTTATGGTCATTACTTTCTTCCAATCAAGTGAAGGGGCTATTGCCATAGTGATTTGGAAATAAAACTACTTAGGTCTTTTCCCTAGGATCTTATGTCAGTGAACTCTGCGATATCAGGGTACATGAATAATATGTCATAATTATAAAAATTCCAAAGCCATGCTAAAGACTTTTATGAATGGAATAAACAGGAATGTGAGTGGGATGGAGCAATGCAGTGTCTAACACAGGGTCATTTAGGTTCTTTTCATGCAATTCCTTTGCTGCTGCACAACTGCCAATATTTTTGTTTCCCTTTCTGGCCTGCTTTAGTGACTCTCTCTTCCTGGTTTAACATAATTGTCTCCCTGGCTTCTCTGGAATTTCCCAGGGTACCATATAACTGCTTGTGCCTGTGTGACTCAGCAGTGCCTTTTGAATTTGCATGGGTGAGGCAACAAGAATTGCTGAGTCCCATCTTCTTTTTCCCAGCCCTGCCTTCAAGTTGATTCTTACCTGCCTTAATATTCCTTCAGATTATGTAGAGATTCAGCTATACTGTCTGACTCTGCCTCCTGGCAAGTTCTTGGAACTTAGTGTTAGCCCTCATGTTGAGTAAATTATGATACATTCCACTGAAAAATTAGATTGCTACCACTAAAACAAGATCATCTATTTTAAACATTTAATGTAGACACTTCATCCTCTGCAATATTCTGCATCTACCTTCAGTGCCATTTTACCCTTCCTTTTCTCTTTCCTGTTTTGGAATCTCGCAAGCCACTCTAGTTAGCAAGTGCCAGTCTTTTGAAACCTAAACTGACCCAAAGTCATTAAGAAGATTAAGATAATCATTTTATACTGTGTGTAAAGTTCAAATCACTGTGTAGTACACCTGAAACTAACATAATATTGAATGTTAATTATATTTCAATTATTAAAACGACCAAAAAAAAGAAGACTAAGAAAATCAACTTCTACTGTCTTTCTGTTGGTAGAATATTGTGAGTTAGAAGATATTTGTGGGCAGGGTGATCGATCTTATTCTACAGAAATCATATCACAAATTAAGTCAGCACCTCTCTAGTTAAGAAACCAGCCTTATAGTAAAATATTATTTGTATTTTATGTTTAATCTTTTTACTTTTCTGGGTTGAAGCATTTTAAAAGTTAATTAATTCACTTAGTCAACAAGTATTTATCCAGCATAGACAGTTTGGGATTATAATATGAAGCAGATATGGATTCTTCTCTCAAGGACCCTCTTGCACTCAACTAGGAGAGAAAAAGAAGGTACACAGATAACAATGCCATAAGGTAGAAAAGTGGTAAGTGATAAGGACTTACATGAGAAAAGTAAGAGGAAGGAGAAAACATGCTCTCAGATGAGAGGATTTTGAGGAAAAGACATTTAGAGAATGGAAAGTTGTAGATGTGGGCCAGTTGAGGGTAAGGCAAGTGAGTGTGACATTTCAAGTAGAAAGGAAATGTGAGTTACTTTAAAAAAAAAAGCAAAATGAGTTGTTTTGACCAAAATATCGTGTTCATTATGGAGCATAAGGGAACTAAAATTAGAAATTGAATATGGATCAAGGAAGTGGCAGGTCTTGAATGACTGATTAAGGTGTGAATTCATTAAAGGCATTTGACTAGAAATCTGAATGGTTTAGAGTTATTAATCAGGATTTTTTTTCTGTTGGCAATACATAATATGTGTGGAAAGGGGGTAAATTGTATTAGATATGGAAAAACCTTTTTCAAGACTGTTGCAAATATACAACGTAAAAGTATTAAGATATAAACTGTGGTAAGCCCAGTAGGATAGGGAAAGGGATCAGATAATAATAGTAGTCAAAATTTATTGATCATTTACTGTATACTACATAGTGTGCAAAGAGTTATGTGTGGGTATGTCATTTTAACTTCACAAGTTCATGTGGTAATGAGGAAGAAACAAAATTTTCCTTTGTGTTTAGAGTTAGCAAGCAAAAAGCAATTTTAATACCAAATGGAGATAAGCAGATGCTAAGAGAACTGCTTCCTCTCCTATAAGAGGTTTCAGATTGGTCAGAGGATCAAACAAATGAAAAGGAGAAGAGAACTCTGAGTTTATTCACAAGCTAAGTGATTAGTAAAATGAAAAATCTATGAGATAATATAATTTCACATAACAAATATAGTTATCTCAATGCTTATATGTTAAATTTATTCCTAAGATTTGGAGTTAACACAAAATGATGTTCTCTTTAGTAAAATGATTTGATACATTAGAGATTTTTTTACTGCCTTCTCATTGAATGTCAAGAAAGATAAAGAGCCTGCAACTTATGATAAAGAACAAGACATTCTAATTTTTTTCTGAGGGATCTGTGCTTCAGTTCAAGCAGTCAGACAATAAGGTTCTTTGTTCAATGGCTCATCCATAATTTATACCTTTCTTTCTATTTTACCATGTCAACAAAAGCAGTTTATAGCACAAGATCTGATTAAAGTATCTATTTACTTTCATGAGTTTGATTTCTGTCTGCATAAGGATCCTTTGCTCAGTGTGACTGGGATTTGTCTTTCAATTTTAATGAAAGCTAATTTTATCTTAAAGAAGACTGTATTTTTTAAATCTATTCTCTTGTATGTATATTCATATATACATGAATACACACATACACACACACACCCATTGGTAAGCAATATTATCATTCCCATTTTACAGGTTAAAAAAATCTGAGGCTTAGGTTAAATAACTTACTCAAGCTTATGTAGTAAGATTCAGTATTTAAGATAATTTATTTTTAATTTATTTATGTCCATCACTTGAGTGAAAATATAACCTTCATAAAGACAGATAATGTGGACTTCTGGTCATTCCTCTATTTTCAGTACCTAGAACACTGCCTGGCTTGATTGATACTGGTTGCCTGGATGAGAAGGCAGATAAGACATCCTCCAAGTAGCTATTCTCGGTTCCTTGCCAAAGGATGATGAATAGGAAGAGGTTCTGCAAGTCAGAATAAATAAGAAGGATGGAAAAGACATGAGTAAAAGTAGGTTTAAATGAGATAATATTAGAATATATACTGAATTGTGTTTCTGCCATAACTTGTTCAACTATCCAAGAATTACATAGTTGTCATTCTGTGTTTCCTCATGAGCTTAAGATCTGTAAGCATAGAGTTATTCAGTTTTTGTTTTTTGGTTTTTTTTTTTGTCTTTTTGTCTTTTCTAGGGCCACTCCCGCGGCATATGGAGCTTCCCAGGCTAGGGGTTGAATCAGAGCTGTAGCCACCGGCCTATGCCAGAGCCACAGCAAAGCGGGATCCGAGCCGCGTCTGCGACCTACACCACAGCTCACGCCAATGCCGGATCCCTAACCCACTGAGCAAGGGCAGGGACCGAACCCGCAACCTCATGGTTCCTAGTTGGATTCATTAACCACTGCGCCACAATGGAACTCCTGGAGTAACGCAGTTTTAAGAATTTTGCTTAATCTACTTTTTTATGCATGTGTTAATTAGAGGTTGGCTGAGTTGGAAGGTTAACATTTTTGTCTATATTCTGTTTCTGGGCTCTCAATACTAGCTTTGTTTGGCTTCCTGCGAAGAAAATTATCTCTTTATTTGTATTACAACATGAGATTCTGCTATTTAAATTAATAGCTTTAAAAGTTAACACAGGGTGTGAAAATAACATTTGTGAAACTAACATCAAAATGATTATTCATATAAAACATAATGCATGATTTAGTTATATGTTTATTTTAGCTCTGAAAAAATGACTATTCTATCATGGGCTGAATTGTTTTTGGAATATTTTCCATTCTATGACTATAAAAAATGCTTCTAAGTGGATTCATCACTGCAGTTAACCTATAATTTTTTTTTATCACCTACAGAGTCGCATGCAAAAGTTTTAATTTCCATTATTAAAAACTGTAATAAGTGATTTCACATTCATTATTATGCTTGACAGAATCCAAAGTATATTAACCATTTTGTATGTATTTACCCAAAGTATTTCTAATTGGAAAAATTTGTAGTATCACATTTATCATTTTGCTCCTTTTTGTAAAATAAGAACTGTATCTCTACATTTTATTCTTAAGTGTTTGAGTTGAATTATCATTATTATGATATTTTTCTTTAAATATATAGTAAGAAAGACATTTGAAATACTAATTTTTGAGTTACAGATCACAGCAAATTATTTCTGTAGGAAATGAATGTGTAATATTATAACTCTAAAGATAAAAATTATGTAAACAAAAGAGTTATGATTAGGAATAACTAAAGTAAGATCGACTTTAATTTTGCATTATATCATAGAATGTCATTTCAGTAATTATACTAATGAGATTTGTAAACATAAAAGCATATCAAAACAGATTTAAGTTAATAGACAATAATGTGGGTCTTACATTAGTCCTTTATAAAAGCAAAGAGGGTCTGCCATTTGTGTGATTGTTTAGTCTATTTGCCTATCTATAGACAACAATTCCTCAAACTAGGCTCTGAATTGTATTTTTTTAGGATTGGGATGTAGATACTTTGTGTGTTCAAATATGAAAATAGAATTTAAAATATGCTGAACTGGAGTTCCCGTCGTGGCGCAGTGGTTAACGAATCTGACTGGGAACCATGAGGTTGCGGATTCGGTCCCTGCCCCTGCTCAGTGGGTTAATGATCCGGCATTGCCGTGAGCTGTGGTGTAGGTTACAGACGCGGCTCGGATCCTGCGTTGCTGTGGCTCTGGTGTAGGCTGGTGACTACAGCTCCGATTGGACCCCTAGCCTGGGAATCTCCATATGCCGCGGGAGCGGCCCAAGAAATAGCAAAAAAAGACCAAAAAAAATAAATAAATAAATAAAAATAAAATATGCTGAACTAAGCAGAGTTTTCAATATCAACCCATCAACTAAGGGCTCTTCTCACTCCTCCATTAACTATCCAATATTTTCCCACCCTTGGTTAAAATTGTACCTAGTCTAGGTTGATCACTTTCTGGAGTGACCCATTTCCTCATCCTTGAAGAACCCATGTTCATACTACTGCAGTTGCATTAACCCACTCATTTTTATCACTGGGTATAGAAATACAAGATGCATCTAAATGAATCTCCCAGTGTCCATATACATATTTGTTTCTGTCTCCATTGTATAAAAACAAGACCAAGTGATTTCTCAGAACCCACACTGACAAAGTATGAGCTTCAGGTTTCTGCAGAATCCTTAGTAAATCCTTTCTAAAACCAGGATGTCTACAGAGCAAAAGCTGAAGTCATTCTACACATTCTAGAAATGGTTCACTGGGAGTCAAGGACTCAGGTCAAAGCAGATGCCATGGGTGCTCTTCCACATCCTCTCAGATTCTCCTTCTACTCCATGCACACGTGATTCAATTGTGAGCTCACTTTCACAAACCTGCATCTATGTCTTTGTCAATTGCTACTGTATTGGTTTTCTAGGGCTGCTGTAACAAAATACCACTGACTGGGTAGTGTAAGGAACATGAATTTATTTTCTCAAAATTCTGGAGGCTAGAAAGCCAAGATAAAGGTGTTTGAGAAGTTTGGCTTCCAAAGCCTCTCTCCTTGGCTGGTAAATGGTCACTTCCTTTCCAGGCCCTCACATGGTCATCATTCTGTGTATTATCTGTGTTCTAATCTCTTCAAGGACATTAGTCATATTAGACTAGGGTCTACCCATATGACCTCATTTTACCTTAATTACCTCTTTAATGGTGCTATCTTCAAATAGAGTCATATTCTGACCTACTGGGAATTAAGACTTCGACATAGGAGTTTGGGGAGGAGGACATAATTCAGTCCATAAAAGCTATCTTCAGGCTGTCACAATCACTTTATCAGCAGGAACTAAATATGACTGGGAATTTCCTCCAGCCATAGCTTTGAACCAATGACTGATGGATTCTGAGGTGAGACTAACCTAACTTCTTTGCCTCTGATGTCTGATTCAGAGTTGTGACCTACATTGTTCCCACACATCATGATGCAGTGAGAAAAATTGTTCTCCATTGGATGTTGCTTGATAATGTATCTTTGATTGGTTCTTCCCTTACTGTTCCCATTTCCTCACTCTCCTACTGTACTTTTTTGGGCATATATCCTAGTAAATCACTTACACACAAATTCTCATTAGAGGATTTGTCTTTATTTTCCTTTGGGACTGTTATGGTTTGAGTTGTGTCTCCCCAAAAGATATGTTTGAAATCCTAATGAATAAATATAACCTTATTTGGAAATAGGGTCTGTGTAGGTGTCCTCAAGTTAGGACGAGGTCATACTGCCCAATACTGGTCCTAAATACAATATGACTGGTATCCTTGTAAGAAGAGGGAAACTTGAACAGAGAGACATACAGAGAGAATGTCACATAATCACAGAAATTAAAGGAGAGAACAACATGTGAAGACAGAGTAGAGGTTGGAGTGATGTATCTATAAACCAAGGAATGATGAAAATTTCTAGTTAATCACCAGAAGCCAGGAGAGAATATGGAGCAGATTCTCCCTTGGAGTGACTAGAAGAAACCAACCCCAGAAACACTTTAATTTTGGGTTTCTAGCTTCTGGAAGTGTTAGACAACAAATGTCTATTGCTTTATGCCATGAACTTTGTAAGAATTTGTTATTGTAGCCCTAGATAACTGATGTAGAAACCCAACTGAAAATATGTGATTTCAGAAGTGGTCCTAGGTACCATGGTCTTAGGACATGATTTTGGACTTAGATCACTTGCCAGCTGGATAGTAACAGAGGTCCCATTGTTAGAGATAAACTCTGTTGAAAACCTCCTTCTCATTCTAGTATTGCCATTGCTATAATTTTCATCACTGGTGAGTTGGGAGGGGATATAAGTGACAGAAGATACACTGACTTGCACAATATTAAGCATTTCAGAGATATGGAGGGGTCAGTAATTATAAGAACTGCATTGGTTGTTGCTATGACTGTTGTTTTGAAGAAGAAAATTGAAAGGCTCAGATTCTAGGGTACTATGTGAAAGTTAGAAAGCCTCCATGGAAACATTTAAAGAGATATATAATTTCTGTAGCTAAAAGGCAGACTGAACTGAAGATTGGGTAATGCACTGGGTGGAAGAAACTCACTCTTTCTCCTCTGTGTCTCTCCTTTGTTCTCACACTACTACCATAGTCACAACACTTCTGACACCTGGTGTATGGGTTTTTTTCCCCATACCAAGCAATTCTGTCTGACCTCAGCTGGATGTGCTACATTTTAACTCAGTTATGATATTGTTTACCTGGAGATAACATAGATCCGACAAGTGAAGTGTTCAGTCCCACAAGCCTTCTTCCCACTTCAGATGCCAATCACACTATGGATTTGGATAATTTACTCACAGAACTCAGGGAAACACTTAGGTTTAATAGTTTATTATATAACAAAGAATATAATAAAGGACACAGATGAACATCTAGATAGAAAACGTGCAGGGCAAGATACATGGGAAGGAGGGCAGAGCTTCCCTGCCTTCTCTGGGTATCACATCACTCTCCCAGCACCTCCATGTGTTCACCAGCCAGGAAGTTCTTCAAACCACATGCTATTGAGATCTTTAGGGAGGCTTCATCATATAGGCACAATTGATCATTCATTCCATTTCTAGCCCTTCTTCCCTCTCTGGAGAATAAGTAGTGAGGCTACAAAATTCCAAGCTTCTAACCATGGTTTGTTCTGCCTGGTGACCAATCTCCATCTAAGAGTCAACCAAGAGTCACCTTATTATAATAAATTCTAAGCGATTTGGAAGCTGTATATAAGGAACAAAGGTCAAAGACCAAATATTAGAACAAAAGATGTTCCTAGAGTTCTTATCACTTAGGAAACCACAAGGCTGTAGGAGGTTTGAGCCAAGAATTGGAGGCAGAAGATGATATATAAATTTTCTATTCTTTCACATGCACTTTTTACTATAAAAATAGTAGAACTATGATGAACTCTGAATCCACAGCCTTGGCAAGTCTTTTATGCTAAAATAAAAACCCTGAGAGGGAAGGGATGGGGTCCTAAGAATTCCATTGTCCTGTCGAATGGAGACATTTGGGTAGATGTGTTCAAGAACAGGGGACTCCTGTTTCCTCTAACCCCTGGGCCTGCAGGTGTAGCCTACTTGTTTTTTTGAAGAACAGCAGCCTTATCTTGTCTGAAGACTGTACCAAAACCTCAACTGCAATGGATGCTTTGGAGAATAATAATTGAGCTCTTCAAGGTCTGACCACATTTCCTCTCCTTGTCTTCTAGTTCTGTAACAAGTGTCAGTATGGGCCAACTAGGGAAGTACTTCCTGGCTGGAGGAAAAAGGGAATTATTTACCAAAGGAACTTCAGGACATGATTAATTGTAGCAAAAAAAATGGGGGTGAGGATGGGAGAGAGCATAACTAGGAAGTAGATCTTGATAGCATTGGACTTGGATGGGAGTTAGCGGTGGTGAAAGATAAACTCCATAAAGGAGTATTGTCCAATAAGGAATCATTCTTCCATGACTGAAAACTCCCTGGCAAGCACACCTGGAAATGGTCCTAAAATACTGTTGGAATGGTTACCAGAGGCTTGTGGGGACAAATGGCTCATATTAATTTAAGTGCAAATGACAGAACTCCCTTGGCAGAGTTTTGAGAAAGGGATCAAAAAGCTCAGAGAAGTAAGCATGTTAGAAGAGCTCTATTGTATAACACTTGAGAACCCAGTGGCTGGCTACATTCCTTGAAAGGGCCAGAGATAACTCTCATCACTAAGTTTATGAGGAATGTGCTAGTGATGGAGGTACTAGCATGTTTGGGAAGCTTACTGGTGACTGCACTAGGGTTGATGCTAAGCAGTGTTATTAAAGGACTTGGCTCTATGTTGTTAGAGGGGATGACAGGATTCTAAAATAGCAGAGATCAAGTGGCAGTACTCAACCTTTAGGGATCTCTGGTGATGGCTAATACACCAAAAGGTTTCTGAAGGACAGATGTACATCCAACAAGCCTGATACACATAATTAAAATTATTAAAATTGGATGAATAGAAGCCTGATATCATCAGTACCCAAGGAATATTACTTTTTTATCCACCTGAAAAACCTGAGCTAGTCCTCATACCCACAGAAAGGCCCTGTCATGTCACAAGTATATACTATAGAGATTTCTACAATACAATTTCACAGATTTTGTGTAGCATTCACTTCTAATTTAAAATTAGTCAGTAGCTCACTGTGCATGTTATAGTCTCTTTATACAGAGTAATGATGCTTCTCATCTCCAGGATGTCTTTTTGCACCTTCTGTATGTGAGTGCTACCCTCTTTCAAGGCTTCAGTTAACCCTCTCCTGATATACTCCATCTCTTGGCAGTCATCACTTCTTCTAAATAGCTATTTTGTCTATGTTGTTCATTTAACATTTACTCTAATGGCCTTGAATTGTTGTTGAAATTTTTATATATAAAGAAAAGTCCAGGAGTTCCCTTTATAGCTATGTGGTAACAAACCCAACTGGTGTCCATGAGGATGTGGGTTCTATCCCTGGCCCTGCTCAGTGGGTTAAGGTTCTGGCATTGCCACGTGCAGTGGTGTAGGTCACGGTCACAGCTTGGATCTGGTGTTGCTGTGGCTGTGGCTATGACCTGGGCCATCAGCTTTAGCTCCAATTTGACCCATAGCCTGGGAACTTCCATATACCACAGGTGTGGCCCTAAAAAGACAAAAAAAGAAAAAAAAAGTACACTTTTCTGACTGGATTCCTAAACTCTTGCAAGCAGGATTATTCTTATACCCCAGAACTTATTACACTGCTCTATGTTTAACAAAATCTTAGAATTTTACATTTAGCATTTTAATCCCTTTCATTCTTTGAACTAGAAATGGACCTATTTATCACTACTTATAAGAATGCAAGTATTACTACACCTTCTACATTTATCTTAGATTGTTGTTTGGCAGAATTGCTTGAAATCCTTGAGATATGCTTAAATAGGAGTATTTGATATGGAATGGCTAACTTGGATATACAGTAAATTCAGGGTTTTTATGTCCTTTTGTAACTCTGTCAGCTATTCATAATGGCTAAAAAGCCACAATCGCTATCATAGTATACATCTATAAATTGTCATGCCAAAATGGTAAATGTGACTGTTTCCTAATTGCTGTAAATTATCAAAGTGTCTTGGCCCAGAGAGATTGAAGAAAATGTTGGGAATGCTCTATTCAATACTGAAACATATTACAAACTTTAGAAATTAAGATACTGTGTTACTGCTTAAGAGAAAGACCAAAAGTTAGATAGAACAGAATAGAAATAACATCTATCTATCTATCTATCTGTCTGTCTATCTGTCTATCATCTCTCATCTATCTACCTTAACATCCATATACACACACAGGTATCACATATGCACCCATTTTATAGCTTATAAAATATTCTTTATATATAAATCTCACAAGAAAAATTTTATTTTTAAATTATTTATTTATTTTGAAAAATTTTTAAAAGAAAGAAACAAAGTTAATACAGTGAGAGCAAAAAAATAAAAAATAGCTTTGATTTTTTGTGTATTTTTTTCAAGGTAGTAACATCCCAGCATATACCACAAACTTAAAAAAAAGATCATTTACAGGATGATATAGTCCTTTCAAAGATATGCTTATCCTCAGTTTCATGATTAAAATCAGACATGCTTCCACTTGACAGGGGCCCTTACTTCCTGTTTTTCTTAGCATTTGCTGATTACTCTGAAGACTTCATCAAATAGCCCTCACTAAACTGTTTTGTGCTGAAATGGAATACTTCATTAAACTCTGAAAACTGTATTTCTTAATTTTCAATTCAAATGATGCTTTTTGTTTTTATCTCATTTTTAATACTAAGGATATCAGAGCAAACACAAAGATGACAATATTTCTAGTTTAACCTCCACCTGCTTTGAATTCTCAAAGTAGTATACTGTAATTATTTCTATAGCAACCAGATAAGAATGTGCCTTGACAGCCACAGACAAAAGAAAAACCTGCCCTGACAGGCTTAGTGCTCAACCATAGGGCTTTGTAGCTCCTTGAGTTTCTAGTACTAAATATTACAGCTTCAGAAGCCCTTGTTGTCTTTATCTCCACCTTAGTTTCTAATATCAGTAATATTTTTGCTCCCATAGCATTATTGGTAACTTTTTCTAACATGCTGCTTCTTTTTCTTTGGAGTTTTTCACTGGATTGCATATAAAACTCCCCTCATTCCTGTTTTTTAGTCTTCTGATAATATAAGGGCAAACATATTGCTTGTTCTGAATGCCAGCTCATAAACACATTTAGGAGAAATAACAATCATAAATAATTAATTTGTTTTCTTTCAGCTTCTTGAGATCTCTTCTAATCTATTTTCCTTAAGGGACAAACTCAGGAAAATTGGATTATTAAAATCTTTAAAATCACAGAAGTACAGAGAACATCAAAAAAGTAAAAAAAAAATTATATTTTCCAAAATAACTTCATTTTCATTATGAAAAATGCAAAATTGTAAGACAACCAGTTCTAAAAGAAAACCTAAACTTGTTTTATTTTAATATGCACTTTAACTTGGAAATTAATTTGCCTTAATATCACCTAATTACAGACCAGCTTCATTCTTATTTTTACAGTCTAGTCTTTAGTTCATTTGCAGTAAGAAACAAAATAAATCTTTATTGAGAAATATCTATGTACCAGATATTGTGCTAAGCTTTCTATACAGATTTTCCCATGTAATTAACTAACAACTCTATGGAACAGAAATTGTTATGTATATTTTACAGATGGGAAGTTGAGGCACAGCTTGTTAAAAGTGATATAGCTGGTAAGTATCGTCATATTTCTTTGTTGATGGACATTACAGTTGTTTCTGTGTCTTGGCTATTGTGAACTGTGTTGCTGTGAACATACTGGTGCATGATTTTTTGAATTGCAGTTTTGTCCAGATATAATCCCAGGAGTGGGATTGCTGACATCGTATGGTAGTTCTATTTAGTTTTGGGGGAACCTCCATACTGTGTCTGTAGTGGTTGTACCAATTTACATTCCCACCAACAGTGTAGGAGGGTTCCCTTTTTTCCACACCCTCCTCAGCATTTGTTATTGGTTGACTTCTTAATGATGGCCATTCTGACAGGTGTAAGGTGATATCTCATTGTAATTTTGATTTTTATTTCCCTAATAATTAGTGATGTTGAGCATTTTTCCATGTGCCTGCTGGCCATCAATATATCTTCTTTGCAGAAACGTCTATTGAGGACTTCTACTCATTTTTCAGTTGGCTTTTTGTTTTTTTGTTGTTGAATTGTATGAGTTTTTTGTACACTTTGGATATTAAGCCCTTGTCAGTTGCATGATTTACAACTGTTTTCTCCCATTCCATAGGCTCTCTTTTTGGTTTTTTTTTCTTTGTTTGTTTTTTATGGTTTCCTTTGCTATACAAAAGCTTGTAAGTTTGTTTAGGTCACATTTGTTTATTTTTGTTTTTATTTCAATTGCCTTGGGAGACTGACCTGAGAAAATATTTGTACAGCCGTAATTCAGTTTTTTACCATACCTGAGCTCAGATAAAGTTAATTACTGGATATATGAATTATTTCTATATATCCAAATCCGTAAAGAAAATTGAGTTCCTGTTGTGAGTCAGCGTGTTATGAATCCCACTAGTATCCGTGAAGATACAGGTTTGATCCCTGGCCTTGATCAGTGGGTTAGAGGATCTGGTGTTGCCACAGCTCACAGACGCAACTCGGTTCTGGTGTTGCTGTGGCTGTGTGTAGGCCGGCAGCTTAATCTCTGTTTCGACCCCTAACCCAGGAACTTATATGTCCTGTGGATGTGTCCCTAAAAAGACAAAAAAAAAAGAAAAAAAAAAGAAAAAGAAAATTGTGAAAAATAGAATAGATTTTATATTTTAAACTCTATTAGTAAGATATGATCCACAGTGGCAGTAAAAATTAGCTATCCTGATGAGTGCATTTTGATCACATTGTACACTCTACAGTGAACCAAAATATTTCTTTCTTCTTTTTTTTTTTTAAAGTTACTACTTTTTTTCTTTTATTTATTTTTTTTATTTTTTTTTCAATTATTATTTCCCCAATACAATTTTTTTCTACTATACAGCATGGTGACCTAGTTACACATACATGTACATATTCTATTTTCGCACATTATCATGCTCCATCATAAGTGACTAGACAGAGTTCCCAGTGCTACACAGCAGGATCTCATTGCTATAAAGGCAATAGTTTGCATCTATTAACCCCAAGCTCCCAATCCAACCCACTCCCTCGCCCTCCCCCTTGGCAACCACAAGACTATTCTCCAAGTCCATAATTTTCTTTTCTGTGGAAAGGTTCATTTGTGCCATATATTAGATTCCGGATATAAGTGATATCATATGGTATTTGTCTTTATCTTTCTGACTTACTTCACTCAGGATGAGAGTCTCTAGTTCCATCCATGTTGCTGCAAATGGTGTTATTTTGTTCTTTTTATAGCTGAGTAGTATTCCATTGTTTTTATATACAACATCTTCCTAATCCAATCGTCTGTCCATGGACATTTGGGTTGTTTCCGTGTCTTGGCTATTGTGAATAGTGCTGCAATGAACATGTGGGTGCATGTGTCTTTATTAAGGAAAGTTTTGTCTGGATATATGCATAAGAGTGGGATTGCTGGGTCATATGGTAGTTCTAAGTATAGTTTTCTAAGATATGTCCATACTGTTCTCCATAGTGGTTGTACCAGTTTACATTCCCACCAACAGTGCAGGAGGGTTCATTTTCTCCACACCCTCTCCAGCATTTGTTCTTTGTAGCCATAATGATGGCCCTTCTGACTGGTGTGAGGTAGTACCTCATAGTAGTTTTGATTTGCATTTCTCTAATAATCAGGGATGTTGAGCATTGTTTCAAGTGCTTGTGGGCCATCTGTATATCTTCCTCAGAGAAATGTCTACTCAGGTCCTTTGCCCATCTTTCAATTGAATTGTTGGTTTTTTTGCTGTTGAATTATATAAGTTGTTTGTATATTTTAGAGATTAAGCCCTTGTCCGTTTCATAATTTGAAACTATTTTTTCCCATTCTGTAAGTTGTCTTTTTGTCTTTATTTATGGTTTTCTTTGCTGTGCAAAAGTTTGTCAGTTTGATTAGGTCCCATTGGTCTATTTTTGCTCTTATTTCTATTGCTTTGGGAGACTGACTTGAGGAAATATTCATAAGGTTGATGTCAGAGAATGTTTTGTCTATGTTCTCTTCCAGGAGTTTGAAGGTATCTTGTCTTATATTTCAATCATTTTGAGTTTATTTTCATGCATGGTATGACGGTGTGTTCTAGTTTCATTGGTTTGCATGCAGCTGTCTAGGTTTCCCAGCAGTACTTGCTGAAAAGACTCTTTTCCCCATTTTATGTTCTTGCCTCCTTTGTCAAAGATTAATTGACTGTAAGTGTCTGGATTTATTTCTGGGTTCTCCTTTCTGTTCTATTGGTCTGTATGTCTGTTTTGGTACCAGTACCACACTGTCTTGATGACTATGGCTTTGTAATATTGCCTGAAGTCTGGGAGAGTTATGCCTCCTGCTTGGTTTTTGTTCCTCAGGATTGCTTTGGCAAGTCTGGGTCTTTGTGGTTCTATATAAATTTTTGGATTGTTCGTTTTAGTTCTGTGAAAAATGTCCTGGGTAATTTGATAGGGATTGCATTGAATCTATAGATTGCTTTGGGTAGTATGGCCATTTTAACAGTATTCATTCTTCCACCAGGAGCATGGAATATCTTTCCATTTCTTTACATCTTCTTTAATTTCCTTGATTAATGTTTTATAGTTCTCAGCATATAAGTCTTTCACTTGCTTGGTCAGGTGTTTTCCCAGGTATTTGATTTTTTGAGGTGCAATTTTAAAAGGTATGTATTTCTGTATTCCTTTTCTAATATTTCATTGTTAGTATACAGAAATGCGACTGATTTCTGCATGTTAATCTTATATCCTGATACATTGCTGAATTTGTTGATCAGTTCAAGTAGTTTTTGGGTAGAGTCCTTAGGGTTTTCTATATATAGTATCATGTCATCTGCATACAGTGACAGTTTTACAAACATCATACACCACATTAACAAAAGAAAAATAAAAAAACACATGATCATCTCAATAGATGCAGAGAAAGCATTTGACATAGTATAACATCTATTCATGAACAAAACTCTTATGAAAGTGGGTATAGAGGGAACATACCTTAATATAATAGTAGCCATTTATGACAAACCCACAGCAAATATAATACTCAATGGAGAAAACCTGAAAGCCTTCCCACTAAAATCTGGAACAAGACAAGAATGCCCACTCTCACCCCTGTTACTCAACATAGTAGGGAAGTCCTAGCCACAGCAATCAGACAAAAGAAATAAAAGGCATCCAAATAGCAAAATACTTATTTCTTGATAATCTTGACTCTGTTAGGACTCTGGCCAACAAGTAGCATGATGTTTGCATTTTGTGTGTGATGTAGTTTTTTCCTTGGTTGACTCCTATAGCCCCACCCTGATGAGCCAGTTGTAACAAGTCTCAGCATTTATACCCAGAATATGTTCTTCCTTTTCCTCACCAAAGCAGCTCTCTGTTTTCCTGACACCTGAGGTAATCTTCCACAGTCCAAATACTTTCAAAGTTACGTTTAGACTCATACTCCCTGTTTCCCCGTGCACCTTGCCATATTCTCAGAAAGAAGTAATGTCATCCTAGCATCAACTATGTACCATGTGAAATAGCCCAGAATATTTCCTGGAACATTTCTTAATTAGATCTCTCCTCTACCTGAAATTGTCATCAAATAGCTGATGACCACTGTCTTAGGGGAAAGAAAATCTACTGATGACCCATTAGAAGTTTCCAAGTCTCCTCTCACTTGAAAGTGCTGAACTCTTGGTAGATGGGTTGATTTCATTTTCTTTCCCAAATTTAATTCATTAAGAAGATAGAGTTTCCTGAACTTTGTTTCTTTAAAATAATTCCTATATTTCTATATTTTAAGCCCAGGATCTGTAAAAAACGTAAGTTTTTTTTTTTATTGACTTTTTTTAACTCTAAGATTGGTAGCTTTAGAATGATGAAAATCAATTTTTTTTCCTCAACAATTAGCAAGGTCTTTAAGATGGAATTTTTAATATTTCTCTCATATCATTTATGATTGTTATTGATGCAAGCAAAATACTTAACAACATAAAAATTTCTAAATTTTTAGAGAGATAAATAAAACATGAATTCCAAACAATAGTATCATCAGTTTTTAAAATATATCACAGGTACAGAGTGGCAGAGTATTTGAAGTTTCTTTAATTGGATTATTCTCCAACACATGTGAGATCAAAGTAAATTGTGATATCTATGTATTTGACTTGGTTCGTGCTTTGGTATTTTTCTGGTTGGTTTGTTTTGAAGAGGAAATAATGGCATTTTGTATTACATTTGCTGTAATAAATATAATGTATTCTTGGCAAGTTTGTAGGGATTATAACTTATTTGAAATCAAAAATACAAAGAAAGTTATTTGGAGAGTCAGTGTATTTATTTATTTTCTAAAGAACTCTAAGAAAATTGGAACCTAAATAGTTATAGTCAGTGATTTCAGGGGATATATTCAAAGAAATAATGAAAGAATATTTCAACATAAAAACTGAAAGGTAAGAGTTAATTCAAGGATAAAAAACTTCAGAGACTAAGTCAAAGAAAATCATGAAAAACAATAGAGTTGAAGAACAATCAACCCAGAGAAAAGATTTTGAGTGGACAAAAACTAGACATACATTATACTTTACATTTCATTCTTTTGATTATAAAGACAGTAAATGAAGCAAACTGTCTCATTATTTCATCACCTAGCTTTGTCTCAAGTGTCAAGTATGAAAAATTACTGAGAAGAACAAGTTTCAAAATGAAAAAAAAAATTTAAGAGTATGAACACAACATGAGTGCTAACTCCAGAAGGGCTGGTTTTTCAAGAATTGTACAGGAAATTGGATAATGATGTAGTAGAAACATGAGTGTCCTTTTGAGATTCCCACACTCTCCTAAAGAGGAGAAACACAGTGGATTCCTGTGGTTCTATTAGAATTAAATGGTGGGTGTGTATGTAGGTTCATAGTAATTAAAGCTTTCATATTCCAGTCTTATGTTTTGATTTGGTTGACAATAATTTTCTTTCTATGCTTTGGAATTTGGATTTTAAATACTTTAAGGCCTCTGAATGTCTAAGTTAAAGTGGCACCGTGATCTGTGCTCAAAGTAGAAGATCTGGATTCAAGTCCTCACTGCTCAATTTACTCATTACTCACTTTAGCAAAATCTCAACTTCAGTGGGTTTAAGTTCTGAAATATGTACAATGATACTTGCTTGATATTTCCCACAATATAATTGTGAGGATGGGATAAGTAGTTGTGAAAAATTGTTGTAAACCTTAAAGTGTTAACCCAATAGAAAGGTTCTCCTTTGATAAGTGTAGAAAATAGGAATTCACTTCTCGCTATCTCATTTGAAAGACTTTATAGTTACATGTTTGAGAAGAAAACAGTAGGCACTTTTTAACTTCCATGCCTTCAGGTTTGTTTCATAAGGATTCAAGCACTGTTTGCAGATGACATGATACTATACCTAGAAAATGCTAACGACACTACCAGAAAACTGTTAGAGCTCATCAATGAATTTGGCAAAGTCACAGGATACAAAATTAATACACAGAAGTCAACTGCATTTTTGCATACTAACAATGAAAGATCTGAAAGAGAAATTAGGGAAATTATCCCATTTACTATCACATCAAAAAGAATAAAATACTTAGGAATAAACCTACCTAGAGAGACAAAAGACCCATACTCTGAAAACTATAAGATGCTGATGAAAGAAATCAAATATGACACAAACAGATGGAAAGACATACTATACTCTTGGATTGGAAGAATCATTATTATCAAAAAGGCTATAGTGCCCAAGGTAATCTACAGATTCAGTGCAATCACTATTAAATTACCAAGGACATTTTTCACAGAACTAGAACCAAGTATGTTAAAGTTTGTTTGGAAGAACAAAATATCCAGAATAGCCAAGACATCCTGAGAAAGGAAAATGGAGCTGGAGGAATCAAGCTACTGACTTCAGACTCTACTACAAAGCCACAGTCATCAAAACCATATCATACTGGCACAAAGACAGAAATAGAGATCACTGGAACAGGATAGAAAGCCCAGAATTAAACCCACGTACCTACACTTAACTAATCTGTGACAAAGGAGGCAAGAATATACAATGGAGAAAAGAACATCCCCTTCAATAAGTGGTGCTGGGAAAACTGGAAAACAACATGTAAAAGAATGAAATTAGAACATCCTAACACCATACACAAAAATAAACTAAAAATGGATTAAAGACCTAGATATAAGACCAGATACTATAAAACTCTTAGAGGAAAACATAGGCTAAACACTCTCCAACATAAACCACACCAATATCTTCTCATATCCTCCTCCTAGAGTAATGACAATAAAAAACAAAAATAAACAAATGGGACTTGATCAAACTTAAAAGTTTCTGCACAGCAAAGGAAACCCTAAACAAAACGAAAAGACAACCCACAGAGTGGGAGAAAACATTTGCCAATGAAGTGACTCACAAGGGATTAATAAACACCTTTTGCGGTTCAATGCCAAAAAAACAAACAACCCCATCAAAAAATGGGCAGAAGATCTAAACAGACAATTCTCCAAAGAAGACATACAGATGGCCAAAAAACACATGAAAAGATGTTCAGCATCACTAATTATTAGAGAAATGAAAATCAAAACCACTATGAGATACCTACCACCTTACACCGGCCAGAATGGCCATCATCAAAAAGTCTATGAACAATAAATGCTGGAGAGGGTGTGGAGAAAAGGGAACCCTACTACACTTGGTGGGAATGTAAATCGATTTGACCACTGTGGAAGACAGTATAGAGATTCCTCAGAAAACTAAAAATAGAATTACCATTTGATCCAGCAATTCCACTTTTGGGCATCTACCCAGAGAAAACCGTGACTTGAAAGGATATATGTACTGCAGTGCTCATTGCAGCACTATATAAAATAGCCCAAGACATGGAAACAACCTAAATGTCCATCAACAGAGGAGTGGATAGAGAAAAAGTGGTACATATACACATTGGAATAATACTCAGCCATTAAAAGGAAAGAAATAATGGCATTTGCAGCAACATGGATGGACCTAGAAATTATCACGCTAAGTGAAGTTGGTCAGACAGTGAGACACCAACATCATATGCTATCACTCACATGTGGAATCTAAAAAAAGGACAGACTGAACTTCTCTGCAGAACAGACACTAACTCAAACACTTTGAAAAACTTACAGTTTCCAAAGGAGACAGGTTCGGGAATGAGGGGATGGGCTGGGGTTTGGGATGGAAATGCTGTAAAATTGGGTTGTGATGATGGTTATACAACTATAAGTGTAATAAAATTCATTGAGTTATTTTAAAAAAAGAAAATCAAGCAGTCAGAAGCTAAACTTCCACAAGATTGATTATATGCTTCATTCAAATAGTAATGTGATTTTAGGCATGAAGACAACTTTATCATCTATACTCAAAAATAATGTGTAGGTATACAATTATATGTATACATCTATATGTGTATATGTACATATATATATATATATAAATATTTTAAATATTCCATTCAAACCAATGAACTAACTTAAAGCACTCTGAGATGTCTTATAGCAAATTATAAATGTTTCTAGTTTTAGTAAGTACAGTTACAATATATTTTCTAAATAAAAGTTTAATAATGACCTTGAGTAAATGTACTATTCTGAGTCAATTTAATAATGACCTTGAGTAAATGTACTATTCTGAGTCAACATGTGCCTTATTATTCTTGGGAAAATGTACACAATGTTGCAGTGTTGTTCAATAAAGTACCAGTGAAGCTTTTATACAGAAATCAGAGTAAGATGAAGATAATATAATAACTGTTGTCCCCTTTGAGCCAGATCCTACAGCTGAATCCACTATTCCAGTGTATTTAAACTTTTCCGAATGAAATGCTGTTAATTTTCATTTGGACAAAAATATTGAGAAAATTTAAGTTATTGCTATCTAGGAATCTTGACATTGAATAATTGTGAAACACACAGACACACAAGTACTCAAACATTTGCCTGTGCTACAGCAGAATGGAACCAATTGTTTTTTTAACTTAAATTATGAAGCATTGTTACAGGAATTAAAACATGTAAATTTTCTACTCTAGCAGGTGAATCACTCAATGTAAGCATTCTCAGCATGTGAGAGCTGCTTATACTCTGAACATTACCTGGGGCAGCCATGGGGCTGCGACATCCCTCCCCACATTCCTTGTTTTCCATTTGTCCTTGTGAGGGAAGTTCAAGCTTGTCTTGGGAGTCTCAGTAGGTGGCTGAGTATGTCCTAGAGGATAGGATTTGTTGAGTTTCAGTCTAAAATCATAAGGCGTCAGCTAGCCAACTATAAATAAACACAAATCGCATTGTTACCTTGCCACCTCCCCACCTAGAAACAATGTCCTATAAAGCTTTATGTTTCAGAGTGCATAGTCATGGTCAGCTAAGCCTGTTGATTGGTTGGGGATGTACTTTATATCAGCAGTATCCAGAACATTAAAGAAACAAAGAGTACTAATTCAGGTTTACCATGATGGATTGAATTCCCTCCTTACTCATTCAGTTTCAAGTAATTTAACTGGTCCCAGGTAAAGGATTTATTTACACAAGAACTTATCCAGGCAGGTATTAACAGCGCTTCTTTTATCTTTGATTCTCTCAGTTAGCTTCAACCTTTATATGTTTCTCTCCACCCTCCTCCATCTTCCAGTCCTATTTTTAAAAATTATACCCAAATATTATTTTTTCCTTACATGATATCCTTTTAAATCCCATTCTGATCACTCCAATTTTTGTTAGTTAATAACATGTCTACAATGGGTTATTAAACAAAAAAGTCATTCTTCATTACCATCATCATATCATTAATTAACAGTGAAGAATGTCATTTTAAAATGAAGTAGGAAAAAAGAGTGCTAGAATGCAGAACTGAAGCTATAATTGATTTCACAGGTGTAAATCTTCCACATCTATTGCTCAATCACAGGACCTGTGTTGTATGATGTTAGTCGGTATTTGCTTACCTTTATTCTGTCTAAGCACTGCTAGTAGATTCTCTTTGAGAGTATTATCAGCTACCCACTCAGGGAAAGTAAACCAGATTGTTCTGTTTGATTCCTTATTATTAAAGTATTCCTTCGACAAATAAGCTCATCTTAATATAGAGATAGCTCATTATTCATTTAACAAGTATTTACTAAGTGCCTACTATGTTCCAGGCACTGTGCTAGGGAATGGGACTAATAAGAAATAAATCAAAGAACTTATAGCTTGTTGGGGGAAATAGATGTCAGACATACAATTACATAGAAAACCACATAGGTAACTGTAGATTAATACCAAATTCATTAAAATGGAGTTCAGTGGAATCTTTCTCTGAAATCATAATTAGAGTTTTCTAACTTTTTCCTTCTAATTCTGAATGAGAATGTGTGCATAACAGTTAATCCAAACACCTGCTATATATTGAGCCCTGCTGTTTAAGGTAGGCAGGAATGTCATTTGTAGTCCTAAACTGACCTGAGTTTAAATATTGTCACAACTAATTTTTCCCTTAGGAGAAAAAAATATCTGAAATTCTGTGATCTTCACCTCATTATTATCAACAGAAAAATGGAGATGGTAATAATTTCCAACAGGATATTTTTAGAGTTTAAATTAAAGAAGCATTAAAAACTTGGTGCTCTAAAAGAAGTTTCTAAGTCTATGGAACTATTTAGTACTAACAGAAATAGGAATACGATTGATTACTCAAAGGACTAAATTGGAAAGTTGGAAAGTTAAGTATATAGTAGAGGTTACAGCTGTGCTCTAAAGAATGCAGAGATTTATGGGGGAAAGAGGAGGAGTTGTCTTTCCTGGGAACAGAAAGAGAAAGTGTACACAAGTGGGAATGGAGGTTATTTGGGGAATGGTAGAGAAATTGGTCTTATTAGGCTGAGGATATATGTGAAGCTGAGGACATGGATTGGAAGAGGAACAGCCAAGTCTTCGGGGTTTTGCTCTTGATTGCAGATGATAAGGGGAAAAACAAAATTAAATGAAAAAAATAAAAATAATATTTAACCATTGTATTATCTTCCCATTTTAGATCTTTTCAGACAGTAAGGCAAGAGATGCAACTCATTTTTACTTTATAAAACCTCTTCTGTGTTTTTCCCCAGAAATGATAAAATGATATGGAGGGAAAGAGGTTCCTCCCTTAGCCTGCAAAATAAGATTTCATTTGAAGGACAGGTACAGAATCAGAAAAACAGGTTTTTAATGAACATGGCAGTTGATTAAACTGGCCAATTGGAAATAGAAATTATTGTATTATTTTGCTATACATATTTTTATATCTGTTGTCAGCATTGACAAAATATATGTAACATATATGAACACATACACACCTCTAATTTTCTTCCACAGAGTTCTACCTGAAATCGTCATTTTCCTTTATAATAGTTCAGTTACAATATATGAATGTATATGAAGGTGGATCACTACCTCCAGGAATGAAAAAAGCAACATGAAAAAGGATTAACCATTAGGATAAAAAGAAAATTTAAAAAGAGAGATGTTGGTAAATGTTTCATATATACATATATTAAAAAAGAAAGGTGACAGTCTTTATAAAAATATTACTTTCTTTTTTAAGTAATAAAAACATCTTTTAACATCTTTATTTCTTAAAACAAATTTTTTTGATTTAGCTTTAGTTTTTATTTTAAAAGAAATCTGAACATTATATTGCATACCAGTATGCCAAGGCTTTGGGCAATTGCTTTCTAATCTCCAGGACCCAGATCAAACTTTCCCCTGGAGCTGTAGATTACATATATATTATTTAGAGTTGTAACTACAAAATGATCTGAATTAGTATGTTTGATAAATCCACTCATCTGAATATAAATCTCAGATTCCATATGAAAAATGGTGGTTTTCCTAAGTGTAAAATGGTGGACATTAAAGCACCCTATGTCTCTATTTTAGAATGAATCCTCTAGAATTTGGGGTGGAATTTAAACCTTAATTGTATACTCTTGTCCCCCTGACTACAGATGGACTTATAAATTAAACAGTAAACTGGCAGCAACTGGAAACATTACAAACCAGTCACAGAAATTCTCACAAAGAGCATTATTTCTTTATAATGATTTTTATTTTTTCCATTATAGTTGGTCTACAGTATTCTGTCATTTTCTACTGTACAACAAAGTGGCCCAGTCACACATGTATATACATTCTTTTTCTCACATTATCCTCCATCATGTTCCATCATAGGAGACTAGATATATTTCCCTGTGCTATACAGCAGTGTCTCATTGCTTATCCACTCCAGATACAAGAGTTTGCATCTATTAACCCCCCCAGACTCCCAATCTATCCCACTCCCTCCCTCTCCCCCTTGGCAATCACAAATCTGTTCCACAAGTCCATGAGTTTCTTTTCTGTGGAAAGGTTCATTTGTGTTGTATATTAGATTCTAGGTATGTGATATCATATTGTATTTGTCTTTATCCAATTTACTTCACTTAGTATGAGAGTCTCTAGTTCCATCCATGTTGCTGAAAATTACATTGTTTTGTTCTTTTTATGGCTGAGTAGTATTCCATTATGTATATATACCACTTCTTAATCCATTCATCAGTTGATGGACATTTAGGTTGTTTCCACATCTTGGCTATTGTGAATAGTGCTGCAATGAACATATGGGTGCATGTGTCTTTTTCAAGGAAAGTTTTGTCTGGATATATGCCTAAGAGTGGGATTGTTGGGTCATATGGTAGTTCTGTATTTCATTTTCTGAGGTACTTCTGTACTGTTTTCCATAGTGGGTGTACCAAGTTACATTCCCACCAACAATGCAAGAGAGTTCCCTTTCCTCCACACCCTCTCCAGTATTTGTTATTTGTTGACTTATTAATGATGGCCATTCTGACAGGTATGAGGTGGTACCTAATAGTGGTTTTGATTTGCATTTGTTTAATAATGTCATGTTTTCATGTGCCTCTTGGCCATCTATATATCTTCTTTGGAGAGATGTCTATTCAGGTCTTTTGCCCATTTTTCCATTGGGTTGTTTTTATGCTGTTGAGTTGTATAAGTTGTTTGCATATTTTAGAGATTAAGCCTTTGACAATAGCATCATTTGAAAGTATTTTCTCCCATTCCATCGGTTGTATTTTTTTTTTATGGTTTCCTTTGCTGTGCAAAATCTTGTCAGTTTGATTAGGTCTTTTATTTCTGTTGCCTTGGGAGACTGACCTGAGAAAACATTTGTAAGGTTGATGTCAGAGAACGTTTTGCCTATGTTCTCTTCCAGCAGTTTGGTGGTGTCTTGTCTTATATTTAAGTCTTTCAGCCATTTTGAGTTTATTTTTGCACATGGTATGAGGGAGTGTTCCAGTGTCACTGATTTACATACAGCTGTGCAGTTTTCCCAACACCACTTGCTGAAAAGACTGTCTTTTTTCCCATTGTGTATTTTTGCCTCCCTGGTTGAAGATTAATTGACCATAGGTGTCTGGGCTTATTTCTGGGTTCTCTATTCTGTTCCATTGGTCTATATGTCTGTTTTGGTACCAATACCACACTGCCTTGATGTCTGTAGCTTTGTAATATTGCCTGAAGTCTGGAAGAGTTACGCCTCCTGCTTGGTTTTTGTTCCTCAGGATTGCTTTGGCACTTCTGGGTCTTTTATGGTTGCATATAAATGCTTGGATTGTTTGTTCTAGTTCTGTGACAAATGTCATGGGTAATTTGATAGGGATCACAGTAACTCTGTAGATTGCTTTGGGTAATATGGCCATCTTTATGATATTAATTCTTCCAACCCAGGAGCGTGGACTATCTTTCCCTTTCTTTGAATCCTCTTTAATTCCTTGATTACTGTTTTGTAGTTCTCAGCATGTAAGTTTTTCACCTCCTTGGTCTGGTTTATTCCTAGGTATTTAATTTTGGGGGGTGTGATTTTAAAAGGTATTGTATTTTTGTATTCCTTTTCTAATGTTTCCTTGTTAGTATACAGATATGCAACTGATTTCTGAATGGTATCCTTCTACTTTGCTGAATTTGTTAATCAGTTCAAGTAGTTTTTGTGTGGAGTCCTTAAGGTTTTCTGTATGCAGTATCGTGTCATCTGTGTACAGTGACCATTTTACTTCTTCTCTTCCAATTTGGGTACCTTTTATTTCTTTTGTTTGTTTAATTGCTGTGGCTAGGACTTCCAGTACTATGTTGAATGAAAGTCATGAGAGTGGGCATCCTTGTCTTGATCCAGATTTTAGCAGGAAGTCTTTGAGCTTTTCTCCATTGAGCATTATATTTTCTGTGGGGTTTCCACAAATGGCTTTTATTATGTTAAGATATGTTCCCTCTATACCCAGTTTTGTAGGAGTTTTTAGTATGAGTGAATGTTGGACTTCTCAAATGCTTTTTCTGCATCCGTTGAGATGATCACGTGGTTTTTGACTTTTCTTTTGTTAATGTGATGTATGATGTTGATGGATTTGCATAGGTTGAACTATCCTTGTGAACCTGGGATGAATCCCACTTGGTCATGATATATGATCCTTTTTATATGTTTTTGGATTTGGTTGGCTAAAATTTTGTTGAGAATTTTTGCATCTGTATTCATCAGAGATACTGGCCTATACTTTTTTTTTTTTTATGGTAGTATCTTGTCTGGTTTTGGTATTAGGGTGATTGTGGCTCCATGGACTATCTTTGGGAGTATTCCTTCCTCTTCAACTTTTTGGAAAAGTTTAAGGACAGGTATAAGTTCTTCTTTGTATGTATGGTAGAATTTGCCTGTGAAGCCAACTGGTCCTGGACTTTGTAGGGAGTGTTTTATTACATGTTCAAATTCATTTTAATGATCAGTGTGTCAGTTGATCTATTTCTTCTTGATTCAGTTTTGGCAGGCTGTAAGATTCTAGAAAGTTGTCCATTTCTTCTAGGTTGTCAAATTATTAGCATACAATTGTTCACAGTATTCTCTCATGTTTTTTTGTATTTTTGTTGTATCTGTGGTGATTTCTCCTTTTTCATTTCTTATTTTGTTTATTTGGGTTTTTTCCTCTCCTCTTGGTGCATCTGGCCAGAAGTTTGTCAGTTCTGATTACCTTTTCAAAGAACCAGCTCTTGGTTTGATTATTTTTTCTATTGTTTTTTGAATCTCTATTTTATTGGTGTCTTCTCAGATTTTTATGATTTCCTACCTTCTATTGACTTTAGGTTTTGTTTGTTCTTTTTCTAATTCATTTAGGTATTGGGTTAAGTTGTCCATTTGAGATTTTTCTTTTTTGAGGAAGGCCTATATTGCTATGAACTTCCCTCTGAGCACTGCTTTTGTGGCATCCCATAGATTTTGAGTGGTTTTCTCTTCATTATCATTTGCCTCGAGGTATGTTTTAATTTCCTTCTTGATTTCCTCATTGACCCATTGGTTTTTTAGTAGCATGTTGTTTAGTTTCCATGTAATAGGTTTTTTCTCATTTCTTTTCCTGTGGTTAATTTCTAGTTTCATGCTATTGCGGTCAGAGAATATACTTGAAATAATTTCTATACTCTTAAATTTGTTGAGGTTAGCTGTGTGTCCCAGTATGTGAATGATCCTTGAGAATGCTCCATGTGCACTTGAGAAGAATGTTCATTCTGATTTTTTTGGAAGTAATGTCCTGAAAATGTCAGTGAAGTCTAACTTTTCTATTGTGTCCTTTAGGATCTCTGCTGCCTTATTGATTTTCTGTCTAGATCTGTCCATTGATGTGAGTGGGGTGTTAAAGTCTCCTACTATGATTGTATTCCCATCTATTTCTTTTTTTATGTTTGTTAGTATTTGTTGTAGGTATCTGGGTGCTTCTATATTAGGGGCATATATCTTGATGATTGTAATATCCTCTTCTTGAATGGATCCTTTTGCCATTGAATAGTGTCCTTCTTTGTCTTTCTTTATGGCCTTCATTTTAAAGTCTATTTTGTCTAATATGTGTATTGCAACTCCTGCTTTCCTGTCTGGTCCATTGGCATGAAACATCTTTTCCCATACCCTCACTTTCAATCTATATGTATCCTTTGCCCTAAGATGAGTCTTTTGTAACCAGGATATTGTAGACTTTTGCTTTTCTATCCAATCTGCCACCCTGTGTCTTTTGATTGGAACATTCAGTCCATTGACATTTAAGGTAATTATTGATAAATCTGTATTTATTGCAATTTTAGATCTTGTTTTCCAGTTGATTCTATGTTTATCCTTTGTTCTCTTCTTTTTTGGGTTGGATGATTTCCTTTTATTTTTTGCTCATGTACTTTCCTTTTTAGTTTTTGTGAATGTGATGCTTGGTTTTACAAAGAACATGATTTTAATACACTTTCATCATCTCAAATTTGCTGACTTTGGGAGCTATCCAGTTGAGCATAGATACATTATCAATGAAAAGTCATGATATTCAGTTCTACTCTTCATTCTATTTCTGTCTATACCTCTACAGCAATACATATCTTATTCAATGTCAATGAATCTATAGTCCAAATGGTATTTCATTTTGGGTTGTATTTAACTGAGCCAAGAAATAAGAAAGTATATCATGTCAACCATGATAAAATGAGAGAATTATATAACAGAACTTTGCAAATAGCAATATCCTGTATATAAATAAAAGCATTGTGATCAGAGTAACAAAAAGGAAAGAACCAGGAAAAGATCATATTGGTGATTGTGCATTGATATGTACTGTATTTTTCCCATCTTCACAGTATTTCCCTGTGATGAAGGAGAAATTAAGTTCTATGACAATACTAAGAAGAAAATGGGCCTTATTTATATATTTTTAAATTTTGTCATGTTTATGGCTATTTATGGTGTTTATACTGAAAGTAAGATTTGATATTTTTTTCTTATTAAGTCAATAACAAGGAAGAATTTATTCATTGCCTTTTGTTCCTGATAGGAGCAATGTACAAAAATTTTATATACTTTTAAAATTTCACATTATCCATAAATTACTGTATTAACTGTAGAATTTTTTCCAACTACCCAAAGGGAAAATAAAAACAAATTTTAGTCTGAAACTTAAGGATGTTAAACATTTCCCCACAATAAAAGTGTAGATACTGAAGAAGACAGTGTTTTCTATCCCTGAAAGAATGTGGTGGGCATTTGTTATTTTGTCTGAGAAACCTTATTGATGCTAAAATGGCCCAACTTCTTTTGGATAAAACCAACCAACTCGTTCTAGTAAGGTCCTCTAATCACAGTACATCAACTCTCTGTCCCCAGTCGATTGTTTAAGGTATAGGTGACTGACCCAAGTTAGGCCAAAGGGAACCCTTGCAGGACTTTTTCCCCGAGACAGGGGAAGAATTAATGCTTCTCAGCTAAAGGAGGCATGAGATGTATGAAGGATAAACATGTTGGTTATCAAGTGTTTGCCACTCTTAGGAGAAAAAACTAGTTTGATTAATGCAGAGATAAGGGAAAGAGAAAGAATTTATGAACAGCATGCAAATTCCTAATTCTAAGAGTCTGAGGGCCAGGTCTATACTTGAGTTACAAAAGACAGCCCTAGTACTGTTCTCTTTTATTTCCCCATTTCTGATTAAGCTTGTTTGAGTTCAGTTTCTGCACCAGCCATCCTGACTAATCTAGGGGACTTATATTTAATAGCACAAATCAACAATACCACTGATATTATTTATATCAAGGAGAGGTTAATTTATTTGTAAAATGATGACAAGCCTAGTTGAAGAGCTGCCCTTGTTCTAATGCTGTTTCCCCCTGGTGAGTTGCTGTGGTTCCAGTGTTTACCTTGCCAAGATCTCTATGTTTTGAATCTATTCCTCTAGACTCCTCCCCAGTGAAATCTACCTGCCATTACCTGGCCCACTGCAAGAGCTCAGTAAGTATTAGTAATCCCTTAATATTAGTAATTCCATCCACCCTGTTCTGGCCCTTTACATAGAATTTGAACAGTCTGGGCTCTTGCACCCCTACTATTGAGAAATACTAAAGTTAGCTTTAGTTAATTTGTCTTCTGATCCACCTCTGTGTGCTCCTGCTGTTATTGCATCATGGAGGCAAGCTATTCCTCCTGAATTTGACTTTCTTTCCTTGGACACAATGCCAATCCTGGCTTTTTCAAGGTTCTTTTTTCTCACAACACTTTCTTATCCATAGGGGGGCAGGAGTGGGGAGTCAATGTGATTTCTTCCCAGCATGTCCTCAAGAGACAGAGAATTGAGTTTAGATGCTTTCAAAGTTTTTTTACTGCCTTTTGTTATCAACACACTCTAGTGAGATTTTTTGTCTTGTTTTGTTTATTTTTTTTTTAAATCTAAGATCACCTGAACTATCAGGCAGTCTTCCATGTATGGTCTGTTGGCTGCAATCACCTCATAAGGAAGAAGTGCACTTTCAAAGTGTGCCCTATTTATGAGTAGACTAAATATTCCACAGAGAGGAAAAAAGTAAGCTTTCTTTTCAGAGTGGATTCTCTGATGTAATACAACAACTTGTGTCATTAAAAAGTAAGTTATGTGAAGGTGGTTGATTTTCCTCTTGTTTTTCACCAAGTCTCCAGTGCTTGTAAGAGCACCTAGAGTGTGTGATTGCTGAATTTGCTGCAGTGCTGACACATAATGAGTGGGTAGAACTAAAGTATTTTGCTAATTAAATAACTGAATAAATGTTTAATTTTCAGTGTGTACCCCTACAATGTGGAAAGCCCTATGGACAATTGGTGTTGTGAATAAGAATGCATCCTGAGGGAACTTAGTCTGGGAGGGGAGAGGACAGTATAAAAATAGGTACACTAAAAATTCAAGTGAAATGATTCCGTATTCAAGATCCAACCAATGCACTATTGGCTTATCCGGAGAAGCACTCTTTTATATAGAGATTTGAAGTTATGTTGTAGAGGATTGGCTTTTGAGCTGTGTCTTAAAATATGAATAGGATTTCCATAGAGAGCTTCTGCTCAAAAGCAGAGAATGCCTTGGCCTAGAAATCAATCTTAAAGTCTTTTCTGAGCCTCCATGAGACCAGCAGAAGTAAAGAATTGTATGTTTCAATAGCTAAAATAACTTTCTTGTAACCACTGCAGTGTCTTCAAGACACAAGTATTTTAAGCATTTCTGAGTGCCCTCCCAGGGGAAAAAATGTGGCTTTTCTACCACTTTTCTTTAAAGTTAAATAATTTGAAAAAAGATTCTTTTGTTTGTTTGCTTTTTTAAAGAGTTTACACTTCAGCTTCAAGTATGTGTCATGTTAAACTTGAACTGCTTATTAACGAAAATACAGGTATTTATTATCTTAAATAAAGATAATGCTAGGAATGTGCAATCTCCGGCAAGTGTCCCTCCCCCGCTTCCAACCCTGGGGCAAATTTTAAAGCCATGATTCATCAAACCACAGTTAGACATTCTGAACTTTTGTGACTCCTTCAGCAATATAAGTTTGTTCACAAAATGAGTTCTTCATTAATTTTTCTCACAAAGTCTCTTGCATGGCAGTGACTTTCACTATCCAATAGTTCTCTTCAATGTAGTACTAGTTTTCACAAAACCCCATCTATAGAGTTTTTAAAAAGATCTCAGAGTGATATTAAACTTAGTACACTCAAGCCACATAGAAATGTAACTTAGATGTTTTCGTTTAAAGGAAGTTTAGGAGACACTGCATTTTAAGAAGTCCAAGAGGCAGTTCTTCTGATCTGAATTTCATTTCCATATTGCAAATATCAAATGCTACAAAGAATATTTGTCTAACCCATCATTTCTAATCCCAGTGAGTTTTTTGTGCTCTCTCTTTACCCAACTAAGCCTTTATTCTCTTTGCACTTAGAGTAGTTTAAGCAAATTTACCTGCGTCCACAGTAAATATGCCTCAGCTCCAGGCAGCTGACTTCTTGTTCACCCAGATGGAAATTAAACTGAAATGTGCATATTGCAAGCACCTGCTACAGGCTCTTAAAAATGCAAAACCTTAACCAGGCAACAGGATATAGTTTCAAATAGAAAGAAGAGCTGCCTGTGAAGCCTAAGGATCTTTAATTCTTTGGATTGCTCACTGTAAACCCATTAGCCGAATTTAAATTTCTTGGGGTTCTTCTGAACCTGGCTCTCACACATGGAATTTAGAATTGTTTCTTTTTCACATTTTGCTTATTTTTAGTCTCTCCAAAAGACTCCTGGTTATGTGGCAGATTTAGGGAAAATGTTAGAATTTGCATGTTTGGCTTTGAGCTTAAAGATGATCTTGGTTATAAAAGTATGCAGCTTTCCCCCTCTTTTTTATCTTATATTTTGATACTTATTTTATGACTTTCCATAGGAATGTATAAAAACTATAAAATACCTAAAAAATGAAAAGAATGATTTTTATATACTAGCTAGCTACACAGTAGTCACATTCAGCATTTTTGTATAGTTATGGCATTAAAAGACATTTTGAATTATTCAGTTATCAAAATCGGTCTTAAATCCCATGCCATCCTTAGGCATGTTAAAAAGAAATGTGGTGTATTGTAACACTCTTTACCCTTAAACTATAGTAACATCTGTTTTGCAACAGGAAAGTGAAATAGGAAAGTAAAGTTGCTTTAAGACTTTATCAAAAGCAAATAACCATATACTCAGAGAAAATATTTTTAAAATTCTTCCTATTCACCAGTATGTCTAGGCATCAAGAGACAAAGATCAGTCAAAGGGTTGTTCTGCTGTCTACCTATTCTTTATCCAAAACAGTGCAAACAAAATTTGTATTTTCATTTTCCACTGGTGAGATAAATTTCTTTTTCAACTGTAAGCAGTTCAGAACCTGAGCTTTCTTGGGGGTGCACACCAGCAAATCCCAATATTTACTACAGTTCTACAGGGATGACAAGGCAACTGCTTCACGAGGCCTCCTGACCCATTCATTGCATTTCCTGCAGTCAATTCTAAGTCACTGAGATTGGGTGAATGGAACGTACATAGCAGGAAAGTAGGGATACCTTTTGGACAAAGAGTGATTTCACCCACAATCCATCATACATTACATCTTCTCTCCATTCTAACACATATATAATTTATCTCTGGGATCTGGGCCTACATTTTTAGTGAGAATTATAAAGAGCAATAATCAAAACCCAAAATTATACAAGGAAAAACAATTAACTATGTGGGGAATGTTAGTAAGGCATTTAACCAAGTGTGTCCTTAGTTAATAAATCTGCAATAATTTGCTAGGGCTGCTGTGACAAAATACCAAACAGATTGATTGGTTTAACAAACAGAGACTTAATTTCTAGTTCTGGAGACTAGAAGTCTGAGATCAAGGTGTCGGCAGGGATGGTTTCTTCTCAGGGTCATCAGGAAAAGGCCTGTTCCAGGCTACTTTCCTTGACTTGTAGACGACCACCTTCTTTGTTTTGTCTTCATATTTTCTTCCCTTAGAGCATATAGAGTCCTTGCCACTGCTTTTCCATCTCTGCCTCTCTGAATGACTACATTTATCCCCCCAAAACAGACAGACAAAAAATGAGTTCTCTTTCCTCCCATCACATCTTCAACTAGAAAAGAAGAATGTAAGAGAGCCTCAGTGGAAGGGATACTCCTCATCCCCAAGGGTAGTGATTCTTTCTCTGTACTGGTTCTTCTGTCCTCCCAAATCTTATGAAAGCTTGTTCCATTAACTATCCTGGGTTTTTGGTTTGTTTTTGTTTTGCTCTGTCTTTTTTATCTTCAACTCTTGTTCTTTAATAATTTAATGTACTTTTTCACTAAAAATGTATTCAGATTTTCCACTCCTACCTCACAACGAACACTTCAGTGCTGTCCATTTTCCCATCATTTTATGAAAGTGTATGTGATGTCTAAGAGTTGCATACATGTAACTTCATGTTCTCAGCTTCTACATCCTTTTAAGACCACTTTTTCTCTACTCGGCTTCTGAAACTTAAAAGGCCATCATCTCTTTCTTAATTTCTAAATTTAAAGCCCATTTTTAATCCTCCTTCTAAATGACCATTCTGTAGTCTGGGCAATGTTAGTCACATCTTCCTTCCCATAATTTCTCCTCCTGATATATCTACTTTAGGACTACTTTTTCCTCGTTTGCTTCCTACCCCTCAAGTATCCTCTTCTGTGTATATTTTTAGTAATTGTTGCCAAATTGCTTTTCAAACAGATAAGCACATGAAATCAATGTACAATGGTATCCCTTGTCTAATAGTCTCGCCAGTTAAGATGTTATAGGAAGTTTTAAGCCATCTTCATTGTGATGCATAGATAGATAGATATTCATTGTTTCTTTAAACAGTATTTCCTTCACTACTGTGCATTTGAACAACTTTTCCTGTTTGGCCATTTAGATTTGCTTCTCTGAATATTCACATTTTTTCCTTCATTTCTGCTGTTGTTTAGGTTGCTTGCCTTTTTTCCTCAACTATTTATTTATAAGAGCTTCTGGTACAATGTAGATATCAGCTTTTTACTAATCATGAAAATAAATTTTGAACTTTTAGTGAGAATCTATTGATTTTGCTTATTTTTATTTTTCTACATGTGTTTTTATTTGTGTGTATTAAAATCATATTAGGGGAGTTCCCGTCATGGCACAGTGGTTAATGAATCTGACCAAGAACCATGAGGTTGTGGGTTCGATCCCTGGCCTTGCTCAGTGGGTTAAGGATCCGGCATTGCCGTGAGCTGTGGTATAGGTTGCAGACACAGATCAGATCCTGCATTGCTATGGCTCTGGCATAGGCTGGCGGCTACAGCCCTGATTGGACCCCTAGCCTGGGAACCTCCATATGCTGCGGAAGCCGCCCAAGAAGTGGCAAAAAAAAGACAAATAAAATAAAATAAAAATAAAATCATATTAGGTTTCCATCTGTAGAAAACAGTTTCCCTAATCTAAAGATTCTGTATGGTATTTATTTATTTTCTTCCATTTGATCCTTAGATGTATCTAGACATGTTTTTTAATGTGCTGTTAAAATGGGGATCCAGTTTTTCTAATTGTTCCTATTTAAAGAATTATTTTAAATTACTTAATCCATTCAGTTCAAATAGAAGTTGAAAATAATAGCACTATTCAATTTAAGAATGTAAACCTATTGTTATATAGTCAACTGGGTTTTTTTAAATTAATAAAATTTAGTTCTTAGAGATGTTTAGTGTTTATAGAAAAACTGAGTATAAAAATAGAGTTCCCATAAAATCCCTTTTCCCTGGCCTCGGTTTCTTCTATTATTAATATATGGCCTCACTGTGGTAGATTTCTTATAATTGGTGAATCACTATTGATACATTATTATTAACTAATGCCAGAGTTTACATCAAAGCTCACTCTTCATGTTATACAGTTCTATGGATTTTGCCAAATGTAAAAAAAATCATATATATGACATTATGATTATGATGATTTTTTTAGTATAAAATCATTTCCTGCCCTAAAAATCCCCTGTGTTCCACCTACTCATTCCCTTACATTTTTCCCCAAACTCCTGGTAGCCATTGATCTGTGTGCACTCTAGAGTCTGCCTTTTCCAGAATGTCATGTAGTCAAAATCATACAGTTCATAACCTTTTCATACTGCCTTATTTCACTTAGCAACATACATTTAAGATTCCTCTATGTCATTTCCTGATTCGCTAACACATTTCTTTTTATTGTTGAATAAAATTTCATTGTATGGATGTATAATAGTTTGTTTATCCATTCATTTCTTAAAGGACGTCTTGGTTGTTACCAGTTTTTGGCAGTTATGAATAAAGCTGCTATAATCATTTGTGTGCAGATTTTTCTGTGAAAACAATTTTCACAACTCATTAAAGTATCTAGGAGTGCTATCACTGGATTGTATCCTAAGACTATGTTTACTTTTATAAGAAACTGCCAGGCAATTTTTCAGAGGGTTGTGCCATTTTGTATTCCTACCAGCAATGAATAAGTATTTCTGTTAATTGGATTTTTTAATAAATAATATCTATTACTCAAATATTTTTATGCAATGAGTTTATATGTATTTTCTTTTCTCATCAGAAAGTTTTACTCCAAGAAGGTTGACATAAAAGGAAAAATCGCTATGATAGTACAAATCATGAAAGGCTATAGATTTGCATATAAAATGTATAGTAATTAAGCTGGCATTTGGAAACTTGAAATTGCACAACTTTAGATTTAAATAGTGCGTTTGCTCTCCTTGAACCTAGAAAGCAGACTTTGACCTCTTGACCCTAACCCACATCTTAATTTTTCTCCCCCAAAACTTCTTGAGAATTCATTGGAATAAAATTAGTTACAATAGCCATCATGACCATCTTATTCCCTGTTTTTAGGATAATACATAGAGGGATGGGGATACTATATTCAAGGATAAAAAAGACTTGTGAAACATTAAATTACTAATCCTAGCATGATCCTAGGAAGGAGTGTAAGAACTGACTCACCGAATCATTCACTGACTTTTCCTAAGTCACACAGTAATAGATACTAAGCCACCACTGAATCCGAGTTTCTGTTTTATCTAGATTTCTCACTCACAAAAGAAAATGTAGAGAGGCAGAGACATAAGGCCTCAGCACAAGTATGTTACCTTTTTTTGTTCGGTAGCTATTTCATTTACAACATGTGGATGGGAGAAATATGGTATTTCTTTAAGTTATATATGAGATTAACTTTTACCTCAAAACTCACACCCTGATATTTGCAGTAAGTTTAATATGAGTGCATGTTCAGCCCTTTCTGTCTTGTCCTTGGGTTATACAAGATTTCAGAAAATCTAGTGAAATGAGAAAGGGCACCACAGTGCTCTTGATTCCAGTGATCTCAGTTGCTGATGACCAGCTCAATAGTAGCCTAAACTACAGGAGCAGAAATAAATATGCTGTAAAAATATAAAATATAATGGTTCCTTTTAGCTCTCTTTTTTCCCCTTTTCTTCCTTCACTTCCTATTTTCTCTCTGTGTAAAGTAAATGGAGCTGGTGAGTCATCTAGAAACAGCAAGAGCAGTGACTCATTTCTCCAGAGTTGTAGTATGTGGCATTTCAAGTACATGAAGCATTTAACCAGTGATTATCCCTTAGCTGTTAATGGTAACATATAATATGTTTTGTTTTATTTCCAAAATTCCACTTCATATTATTGTGGTGGTACTGGGAGAGGGAGGGTAGTTTCCAAGAGATTATTCAGAGCACTATTCCTATAGGATCAGTGACGTTCTTTTTATATTTGGGAATTTTATTGTCTTTAGAATTATAGCTCGAAGTTCATTTTGGAAAAATGTTTTTCTTTTTGTCCTCAATTCTGCCACAAATACCACATCTATTATGCTGTTATATGTCTGCCAATCCATTATAAAACCAAATATATAGCAAAGTTCCTCTAAATTTATGCTACTGGTAACCATAAAAAACAATAAATGACTATATGTTTCTTTTAGGAAGTTATATTTTACAAAAGGTACATAAACTTTTTTCTTCATTTCATAGGAGTGTTACTGTGCACAAAACTTCCAGTGTTTCCATTATCAAAGTTAGGAACACAAATATGAATAGAAGAAAAGTTTTGTGTAATTATATTTTCCCTTTTCGCCTAATAAATAAATGTGGTTTTAGAAAGCTGATCTACATTTGTCGAGATCCATTTGCAATAATACCAACCAATTAATTAGTTAGTACCTAATGAATTAGTTCAATGCATACTTATAGTAAACTGGCATTTATTCAGATATTTAGATTAGATGATTATCCTACTTCAGGATATGTTGACTTCATTAACAATAGTCTTATAATTAGAATTTAGAATATGTTGTAAAAACTGATAATCTCATTTTCATTGATTTTTCCTAACTTGATATATATAAATATATATAAAAACCCAAGATAACAGGAGAAAAAGAGGAAAAAGAACAAATCACTGAAATAGTTCAGTATAAACTGAACTATCACTCTATGAGAGAGTTCATATTTGTGCATACTTTAATGGAAACATCTTATACAATTTTGTAGGCTTTCATTAAGAGTGAAAATGAATCACCATCAGGCTGCCAGAACAAATTTCCTTTTCTTGCTTCAAGTGGGGAATTTCTTAAGGTACCTGTACTGTGATAGCTGCTACTCCATTAATCCTTTCATTTTATAGTTCTGGTTTATTGTTCAAATTCTCTAGAATGTCAACAATCTGTTAGTATCAAAGTTTACATATAACTTATTCTATAAAAAGAATTAATGCATATAGGCATTCCCCTAATGCCAAGATTTTCTTTGAATGTCATACTGATCATATTTCATTAACTTTGTTTGAAATTTGGACAGTCTGAAATTTTATTTCTTTTATATTTCTTATTTATATCAACAAGCTGTATGCAAGCACAAAACTTTTATTTTGAAGGCAAGAAAAATGCTGGTGAAATAGAGAATTATCTAGTAGAGTATAACATTAAAATGTACAAATATACATTCTCAATTGTCATGAGAATTCTAGAAGTTTGGCAGCCTAGAAAATATTACCCCAATTTTACAGAAGTTCAAATTCAAGGAAATTAAATATGTCCGCAAGATCACATAGTAATTAGTGATGAAGCTGAGACTTAGCCAAAGGAGGTTTTTTGTTTACTTTTGTTTTAAAGTTTATGGTTTTTCATTTCACAACTTGTTTAACTAAAAAGCATGCCAATCATTGGTATCCGAATTGAGCTGGACAGTACTGCATATTTGAAAATCTCTTGCATCTACTCCCCCAGAAAAAACAGTACAAACTGAAGAGGTTAAAAAAAAAATCCTTCCTTCCGTTTCTTTTCCTCTGTGCTGTCAGCTCTGAGTTGGTTTAGTGAGTAGTTTTGCAAGGCTTGTTTCACTTTGGTTGGGGCAAGGCTGAGCCCTGTATTTCAAACAAAAGGCAGCCAGTTACTAACTTCTGGTTGCTAGGTGTGGTCTCCTTTCAAACTCTATAAAATGAGAAGCCCAAGGCTCCACTTCTAGTGTGAAACATTCAGAGGAGACTCTTTAGTTCTTTGGACGAAGGCAGGGGAAAAAGAAAAGGTAAGTATTGGTTTTCCTTTTAGTTAGTTTTGGCTGTTTTGAAAACTTTTCTCATCACAATGTTTAATGTTATTTCTGTGGAATTTATGGCTAGCTGCATTTACATGTTTGATAAAACTCCCTGTAAAATTTCATTGGCTATTTATATTTGGGAATCACAAGATGAAACATTTTGTTCTCAGTTAAGAAATATAATTTTTAAAATAAGGAGAGTTTGTTTCCTTAAAACTGGCTTATTGTACCGTTGATAAGGAAGGTATCATGGAAAAGAAGGAAAGAATGTGTTTTTTCCCCCACAAGTTATGACTTCCCAAGAACTGTGTGTGCTTTATATGGAAATCAATATGGATGGTGGGAGTTTGGGGGGAGCCAGGCTGGAAGAACCCAGAGTGGGGGTTTCAGGGAAATATTTCAAAATAGCCGGACTTAAATAATGTTAAAAAAAAAAAGAAGAAGAAGAAAGAAGAATATTCAGAACTCATAGTGGCAATCTTGCCCTTTGTAATTAAAATTTGGAAATTAATGTTATGTTCACTCAGGCAGTGTAAATAAATAAGAGGATCTGTTTATTAATCATTTCATTTAGAGAGGGTGTGGCCATATTCTTTTTCCTGTAATCTCTGTGTCATAGACAGGCTTTTCAAGTGCTGATTTGAAAACCTAAGGGAAAGGAAGTATTTCCTGGGTGGTGTCCGATAAGTTATCCCTTGGGAATGCCATAGGACCTTCTAAATATTACTCCACTTAGAAGCATTTTGAGATTGTTGAATGAGCTCATGGCCATAAAGCTCCTTAGAAAAGTACAGTTTATCTAAAGTAGGGTTTTCACTAGTGTCAGGTATACATGCAAAAGTGAGAGATTTTGAATCTTAACCACATATCTTGCTATTGCTTATTACAAACGTTCCTTTAAGAATTTTTTTCTTAGCTCATGCTGCATGTTAAATGATGGGATATCAGATGTTTAGTGCTGGTTAATCAAAAAGGTGTGCTTTTTCTTGCCCTGTTTGTGACTAAATTTATATATGGTCTTAAAAAAAGTAATATTCTCCTTGGCCTGCAGGAATGCATTTAGGTAGGCACATTGCAAAATGACTCAAATGGGATAAAATGATGATTTCATAATTCTGAAATGGACTCTTCTCCAGAAGTTATGTTGCCAGTCTAGCCCCAGGCTCAACCACATGTGACAGACATACGTTTGATTAATGTTGACAAAATCAGTAATGATATTATTAAGAAACCTGCCAGAGTTTCATGCTTATTAACTATTTTTTCAATCAAAACATCTTCAAAAATTAATTTATACTGATGTTAGCTACTGAGCTGGTTCTTAATCCTCTCTAGACGCATTAATTTATAACATATTCAAAATCAGTATGAAACCAATGACCTATTATTTTTCAGTAATAAGCCAAAAGCCATTTTTTTTTGAGTAAATGATTTCCTCTTTACTTAAAACTGGAGATATTTTTATCAAAAAGATCAGAACAGATACAAATTATACCTTCATTCATTATGCTAATTTTCTTTACCTCTGTCTACTTGAGGTGAGATTTAACATGGGAACTTCAGAGTTATAATGAATCTTAGCTACTGTGTATCCCAACACCCTTATTTTTTATAAATGGAGGCCCCTCTGGAGAATTGAAATATTTTCTTGAGTTGAAGAGAATCAAACTAGAACTCAGAACTCCTCAACTCTTATTTTTACATACTATAGTTGCAGGTAGAAACCATTTGTTAAATTGATATTGTTATATTTCCTAAATAACTAGTACTGATATACTATTTATTCATCTAATAATGCTTATTTGCATACTAAATACCAGGCATTCTGCCAGGGATTGGAGTTCATAATGAGTAGTAGATTAGCTCCTGTGGAATGCTGCTATAGATATAAATAAGTAAATAGAAAACCATCATACAGAACACTAGGGGCAAATATAGGAGTAAAGGCAGGATGCTTTGGGAGAGCACAGTCACTCACCCCAGTGCTGAACCAAGGAAAGCCTCCTGGAGGATGCGATAAGATCTAGGCTGAATCCTCACCTAGAAGTATCGTTTACCAGAAGCCATCGTTTACGCAGAAGTCTTTGGGTGTGGAAGATGAAACAGCATTCCAGTCAAAGGGAACACCTTATCCAAAGGCCTAGAAGCAAAACATTCATTAGACTACCTTCCATAAAGTGGTTCTTCGTAAGTGATACCATTGTACAGTCTAATTGCCTTTTCTCATATGAGAGGGTGTGGGAAAGACTTGTGAAATATATATTCGAGGAAAAGAATTATGCAGAAGCCAAAGCATTGAAAATAAACTCCCTAGGGCTGGGGCGAAACCTGCCACAGTCTCCATGGATTAACTGTGAATGGATTGAATTCTTCAGCATGAGCTAGTAAAAATAACACTGATTTTATCACTGCCTTTTTGGTCACTAGTTTAAAAGGATACACAACATTTTGGAATCAGGAGGCATGAATTTATGTATATGCCTTGATGCTTGCAACTAGTATCTAGAAAATGCCAGAAAGAATTACCCTTTGTTTTCTCAGGTAGAAAATGGGAAAAATAATGCTGTGCTTGGTAAGGAACTTTCTACTTCTGTCATTGTAGAGCTCAGCTCTTTCTCGCTTGTTATCAGGAAGACATGATGGACCACAAAACTTGGTTTCCTCTGTCAGAAATTCTGGATGTGGTTTTCAAAAAGGTTTTTTTGTAATCATTTCAAACATTCAGAAAAGTTGCAAGAATATTGCACAGAATTGCCAAACACTTGTTACCCAGATTCCCCAAGTGTTAACATTTCACCACATTTGCTTTATCATGAATTCTTCCCTTTCTCCCTTCACCTTCGCTAATAGTTATTTGAGAGAACACTGCAGATATGATGTCCCAATATCTCCAATTACTTCTGTCTCTATGAATTAAAATATAAGGACATGGCCATCGCGCAAAATAAGCCTTAGTTTTCTCAAATTGTCTGGTTGGCAGAATTGGTAATGTACTGTTTCTGGAATACCTTTCTTTTACATTTAGTAAGCATGGCTCCATCTTTTTCGAGCATCTTAAACATATTTTTATGCAGATTTACCTTCTTCAATTTCTTGCTAAATGAGAGGAAGAGAGCGAGCTCTCTTATGACATATAAATACACACAGAAACGTTAATTTCTAGAAAGTTAGACACTTTTTCACAGATAAATGAGGTTTGTAGGCAGTGCATGTTCACAGATTATTAATTAGAATAACTAACTCTGGAATATAAATAATTTCCATAAAAGTCAGTCTGTATATCAAAGGCCAATTTTGTCTTCAAATTAGATGATGTTAAGGACTGAGATAAACTTGGTTTCAGAACTCATTGGTAGCTAGATTAAATATATATCAAGCCAAGGAAAATTGATAAAATAAGCTCTTAAATACCTAGTACATATCCTAAACATTGCAATTAAAAAGAGAGACAGAAAAAAGAAAACTTTCAGTAAATTCTCAGGGTTATTAAAATTTTTTTTTTACTGTACAATTATAATTTCTAGAGATTATTCTATGAATAGTAAAAATATCTGAAAAGTATTTATATAACATGTAACAATCTACAAAGCATGTTTGCATGCATTTTGTTGAGAACCCTTCACACTATTGAATGGGTTTTATCAAATATAAAATGTGGGTTTTCCTGCAGAGGTGAGGTACTAAACAGATGAAATGGTTTAGTAATACAATTTGAGCAAAGTATTTTTGCTGTGACATTTGTAAGGTGTGCTGCAACTCAAAATTTCCGTAATACATGCAGTTGCATTTGAGCACTTACCTGGCATTACATGATAAAATGTTTCCTTTAGGGCAATTTTTTATAAACTGCTACAATCCTTGTCTCTTTAAGCTTTGCTGAGAGTTACTTGGTTGAATTGAGATTCTTTTTTCCCCAAGTACTTTCCTGAGGCAAGTTCTATTCAGGTTGCTTTTCTTTTCCAGACCATATTGCAGATCATACTTTCAGGCCATCCTACATTTTTGCTTCAGATAAAAATGTAGAAACAGAGAAGATAGGTCACAAAACTGTCTCCCATTTAGATACCCTTGTGTCAAATTATTTAACTCCTTTATTTTTGTTATTTTGTGTTATGTAATTAATAAACTAATATAATTTCCTAGGCTTTCTCAAGTTGTTTTTTAAGAAATGAATGTGTTATATAAAAAAGTGAAAAAAGTGTTTCAGTGAATTTTTTTCTAAAAGTGAAAAAAATTATGAAGTATAGTAAAGTTTTCAGAAAATTTGTTTTGAAGTTGTGAGGCTCATTTTTAAATTTGTATTTGACACTAGCTTTAACTCTTCTTTGATCTCTTTTGAAGATTTTCTTTTCTAATTCAAAAGAGCAGAAATATTGTAACACATTTATCTGTAACTGAAGGAAAAATACTTTTCTAAGAGACCAATCACATCACTCATTTTGAAAATTCTACTTTATAAAGGGCATGGATGAGATGGTAAAAATGGAAATTTTAAATAGCTGAAACCTTGCCAGAAATAGCAAGAAGTTTTGGATGTGCCAATTAAGCAATAGGGAAATGAAACTCCATGTGCCAACAGAAATTGCACCAGATTATACTGTAATAGGAACTAAAAACTTGTGCAAAATTGCGTGCTATGCCTTTATCTCAGGAAATAACTTTAAATTTATCAGTCGCTGGGGGGAGGAGATTAAATGAGTGCACAATATATTGGTTCTTCTCAGAGATGACAGAACAGTAATTTGAACAATCCCCATGATAACTAAGTGGAGATAGTTTCTGTTTTGGATATTATTTCCCTCATGTGTTTAATCTTATTATTTGGAACTACAGCTATTTTTCAGCAGGTGTGGATTGAAATACATTGTCTGAACATGCTGTTAAGGAATCAGGTTATGGGTTTTTCTCCTCATGAGCCATTTAAGTTCATATCAAGAATTTAAAACTGCTAAGATTATCCTTCCAATCTCCTTCAGATATTCTCCTGAAGTAAACAAAAGGGTATGCAGAGATAAATCAGCACAGATCTAGAGCCTGGGTTCCTAAAAACTCATCCCTAGACAAAATTGATCATTAGTGGTTTCTTTTGTAGATAAAACAGAGAACATATTAATTTTTTTAAACATACTTCAGGTTCTAAAAATATAGGTGGTTTATTAAATTAAAATATTGCTGAACCATGATAGCAATTCAAGCAATTTTCTTTAAGATAAAGTTTTCCAAAAGAGAGCATGCATGGTGCAATTTCACTTTAGTGAAGCCAATTAGAGCAAAGAACCTGGTGTAGAATAATCCTTTTCCTTTTTTTTTTTTTTTAATTTGTGTGTGTGTGTGTTTTGGGAAAAAACAAAACAAAACAAAACAAAACAAACAAAAAAACAAAACCACATGCAGGACTAGTATGTACACGGCTCATATAGGAAGAGATGTGAGTGTAACAATTATTCCAGGTGCTAAAATAATTTTTTACCAAGGAATGGAAAAGAAAACAGAATTATTCTCTAAGTTCCTTGAGAGAAGGGGTGTTTCAGTGTTCTTGTGCCCTCAGTCCTTAGCATACAGTGGGTGGTCTGTAAATTTAGAGTAACAAAGTGAATTGCCAGTTCTTTTCTTCAGCCTATGTGTTTACTTGCAGAAGTCATCTCATCCCAAATGTTTGACTGGATAATCAGAGAAAGAGCTAAGTTTCTGAGGCTATGAATTTCTGCTCAAGGGTGGTAAATTCTCTAAATAAACAAACAAAAAACCCCTATATCTAGCATCTATGATGCTTCTAAGAATAATCCTGGAAAGTGAGGGTGTGGTTGCTCTATGTCTATGTAAGAAGGTGGGGTAATGTGTATGCATGGTGGGTTTGTGGTTTGTAAAAGCATTTACCTGTTTTCTTTCCAGATCCTTCAAAAATGGCAATGGTATCTGAATTCCTTAAGCAGGCCTGGTTTATTGACAATGAAGAGCAAGAATACATTGTAAGTTAAGTGACAGTAAAATAATAGTTAAATATTAAAATAGAAACTCATATAAGTGAATGGACAGTCATTTATTTCTCTGTCATCCACAGAAAACTGTGAAAGGATCCAAAGGTGGTCCTGGGTCAGCAGTGAGCCCCTATCCTACCTTCAATCCATCCTCAGATGTTGAAGCCTTGCATAAAGCGATAACAGTGAAAGGTAATTATATCTCACCAAAACACTCTCCCCCTGGACTTTTCAGAATGGTCATTTGAATGGCTATTGGGAAATAGATATGTGCAGTGGAAAGAGCCTATTTCATTTTTGAAGATAAAAAGATTTCTTTGTCAACAAAGATATATTTCCTTTCTCAGCATTTAGAAAGTTTTGGTCAAATCAGTAGAATCTCTACTGCTATAACAGATATTCTCACCCCTCATTTCTGGCAGAGACTCAATTCTGAAGTCAACACCTCTGCTCACACAAAGGGTTTGAGGTAGGAACCAAACACTGCAATGCTGAAGACCAGGAATAATTTCCTCCCCTTCTTTCATTCAAGTGAATGGAATGTCCTCCAGAGTACTTCTATTTGATATGTAGTGTTGTATCCATATCCTAGGCTGATGTAATTTATTCTTCTAAGTTTTGCTAAGAACTTCATTTGAAGCATATTGATAATGAATCATTTTATGTCAGTTATTAAAGATGAAGAAAATTGATTTTAAAAGTTGAGGGCCCCTTTATTTCCAGGTGTGGATGAAGCAACCATCATTGAAATTCTAACTAAGAGAACCAATGCACAGCGTCAGCAGATCAAGGCAGCATATCTCCAGGAGAAAGGAAAGGTAGGTTGGATTGGTTAATTTAGAAAATTAATTCCGGCCACTTTAATGTTTAAATACAGATTTCGAAGCACAGTTGTCTAGTTCTTTCAGTCTCTAGCCACTGTTTTTCCATTACAACTAAGACTGCAATTACAGTATTATCCCCTTGATTGCAATATAATCAATTCTAACAAATTTAATAGTTTTATACATTGTTTGTCATCTTGGTTTTCTGCACGTGTGGTATTCTGTATTGGAGACAACCTTTTTTTTTCACTTGAACATAATAGACATCAGTGTTACTATTGGCAATAAAGAATACGTTCTGATTGAAATGCGTCTTCTGTTAAAATTTAAACTGAGCTGTTTAATGTCTGAATGTCTACTTTAAAATAAGCTTTTCGGAGTTCCAGTTGTGGCTTAGTGGCTTAAGAACCTGACGTAGTGTCCATGAGGATGCAAGTTCTATCCCTGGCCTCACTCAGTGGGTTGAGGATCCTTAAGGATCGGCCTTGCTGCAAGCTATGACATAGGACTCAGATCTGGTGTTGCTGTGGCTGTGAGGTAGGCTGGCAGCTGCAGCTCTGATTCAACCCCACCCCTAGCCTGGGAACTTCCATATGCCACATATGTGGCTATAAAAAGAAAAAAAAGTAAGCCTTATATTTTTAGACCAAATATGGGTAATTTTTTAAAGGAGTACAATTAGAAAACTATATAATGTCAATGTCTGGTAATAGTGCTTATTTGAACAATGTAAACCTCAAAGATTGGAAAAGTTATTAATACATTCTTTTTAAAGTATTCTTACTATTGTTTCTGTTAATTCACCACCCTTGTTTTTTGAGCTCTGTGATTTCTTTCCTGTATAAAAGATTGAGAACCCTGAACTTTAAGAAGTTATGAGTAAATTCAGTAAATTCCATTCTAATCACTGTATATCTTTTAGATATACAGTGATATACAGCTATCCTTTTCTATGTGAAGGGATGGAGCTCTAAATGATGATTGGGTTTAGGAATCAGTGGTAAAACTACCTAAAGATCAGGTAATATCACATTACTGTATCACCTAGTGTGTTATGTACCCAAATTTTATGACACCTCCTTGTTATAGCCCCTGGATGAAGCTCTGAAGAAAGCCCTCACAGGTCACCTTGAGGAAGTTGCTTTGGCTTTGCTGAAAACTCCAGCTCAGTTTGATGCTGATGAACTCCGTGCTGCCATGAAGGTAAATCACCTGATTTAGGAAAAACTCTTTTCCTCAAGAGAATGTCCAGTCCACTGCACAGTCCAAGAGAATGCCTCCTATTGTATTCTCAGCAACTAGTATGAGACTATCAATCAGTGGAAATAAAATGAATGAATGAATAAATAAATGTTGGTGTTAACAACTGTGTTATTTCTTCTATCCTCATGATGTTACATACCTCAGTTTTTATAAATTTGGTTTTATAAATTTGGTTTTAAACTGATTTTAGTTTAGAGCAATATAATAAATATGCCTTATTGCAATATTAAATATTATGACTATTAACTAAATACTGAGAGAAATTTACTAAATGTCAGATTTAAAGAAATTTTTTGGACAAAAAACTAGCTGATACTCTTGAGTGAAGATTTTTCTACATTCGTTTTTTTCTTTTTCAATTCAGGGCCTTGGAACTGATGAAGATACTCTGAATGAAATTTTGGCATCGAGAACTAACAGAGAAATCAGAGAAATTAACAGAGTGTATAAAGAAGGTAAGTTTGAATGTCCCACAGTCCAAATGCCTTGGTTGGAACGGAAATCTGATACACTTTTCTTAAAATTGAGTATGGATGTTTATTATTGGAACTCCGGAAACAATGTATTAAAATATTTTTTCATTGTTTGTCACTGTCTACCACACACACCTACTGTTACTAGACAGCATTTAAGTTGCTGGGTTGCAGATAAGGGACACAATTGTCTCAGTCCTCATCAAGCTTGCCCTTTAATAAGAAATATCCTTCTGGGGCAAACAGCTACATGTTATTGCAGTAGAAAACTCAATTTAAAACACTGAATCTAAAGAATTTGCTAAAAACAGTTCTTCTTATTCTGAGATTTATTTCATTAAAAATGTCCTGTTGTCTTTCATTTTGAAAAGATAGCAAAAAATATATTAAAATGTCCAAACATTTGTCCTTGAAAAGTTAAAGAGCTTGGTAATTATAATTCTATGATGCAAACAGCTTTACCATTATGAACATAAACGACTCATTCTCCATTTACAGTTAGATCCAGATGATGAAACACCAGCCATGGATTCATTTTATCTATTCAGTTTAACATGGTTAAATGATATACTCAATACTGTAAAGAGAGTGTCGGCGAGTGGGTCCTCGGCAGTGCTGGGTCTTTATGATTTTCCTTTTCTAGTTTCCAGAGCCCCCAGCTTTTTTCTTTTCCCCACACAATATGTAGCACCACAGAGGCTCTTTCTGCTTGATTTTCATACCAAGCACAGAGAATACAATAGCCCTTGTGCACTGTTTTCAGAGCAATCTAATAAAGAAATCAGAATAAGGAAGCTTTTAACCCCATTCTGCAGTTCTTATCTCATTGTCAGTATTTATCTTAGATCCATTTATCAGTGATAAGCATCATTAGGGGCATTATTGTTCGTCTTTTATTTGATAAAACATAGTTTATAAAGATAAATATCCATATTTATCCTTTATTCCCAAGGTAGAGTTCAGTGGTAGCTTATTAAATTTTTCTGTCTTCTAGCCAATTTTAAACTCAGTTTTTTTGCTAATACATCATCACTTTGTAAGTTAAGTGTTTATCAAAGAAAACATTTAAATCTGTATCTAATATAGATGTGTATACATAAGCATTCATAATTTAACTCTATTACATATAAGATATTTATCATATGTAAAGTAAATAAATAGTCTGTGTTCAATCAGGTACTTCTGGTTTATCCTTTTAAATAAATGTCCTATTCATCCCATTGATTAAATTTTGGTCTGTTTTATTTCATAATTAGTTATTTAATAATGTATACCTCCCCAATTTCTTCTTGTTAGCAAAAGCTTTAGGACTATAGGTCTTCATTCACAGTATTATCTAAATTATTTCAATTGCCTTATAGGAAATAAATTTGATAGTTAAAAAATTTCTTTTCTCTGATTTCTCTATTTTCATTAAAAAATGATAATAGTTTAAATGTTGTTCCATAAGTTATTGAACTTTTGGCATTGCAAATTGTGAGCCAATACAGAGATGTCAGATATTATTTTTATCACTAATTAACTGCAAAATATACTTTTCTTACTTCTCAGAACTGAAGAGAGATCTGGCTAAAGACATTACCTCAGACACATCTGGAGATTATCAGAAGGCTTTGCTTTCTCTTGCTAAGGTATAACTCAAATAGTTCAGGAAATGCTTCTTTTTTTTGAAAAGTAAAATCTTAGATTTCATTTATCCCTATAAATGAGCAATTCACTCCTTTCTTGTAAGGAATATTACTCATGTTATTTTAAAGGGATTGAGTAAATCATGTGAAACCATGCTATGAAACTACTCACAAGAGAATGGGATATTTTCCAGGGTGACCGATCTGAGGACCTTGCTATAAATGATGACTTGGCTGATACAGATGCAAGGGTAAGTAAATGCCCACAGATGCTCCTAGAATCCACATTCCTACTTCAAATAAAGCCTGAGAAAGAAAAGTGAAAGAAAGAAGCACATGTAATATTCTTTTAGCAGTGAACCATGGAATGATTTATAGGTATAAGTTTATATTGTACAAATATTATGGTGATAATATCAAAATTATAAAAAATAGATATTTATATACTTTCAAGTATATTGTCACACATAGTTTCAGCAAGGTTGCTTGTTATTACACACCAATCCATTGGAAATATTAGAAAAATTATGCCATTTTAGGGCCTGAAATTTTTGTTTAAAAAAATAAAGATAGCTATTGTGTCCATATGCTTTCCTCATAGGATAGAATTCTCTACAAATTCATCATTGTGAGTTAGTAAGAATAGAAACTTACTTGACTACCTCCATTCACTTCACTGTACTAATACATTAGCCTGCACATTTTAGGCATTCATTAACTTTTATTGAATAAATGCACATATATCAGATGTTTGCTCGAAAAGTCCAGAATAACTTCTTATGTTGCTTAAAAGTTTGACCATTTTAATAGAAATTGTGTAATCATATCAAAGAACAAAAGTTAGTATTTAAATAATTTCCCATAGTAATAAATTACTCTTATTTGCTTATGGCATTTCTGAATGTGCTTTCCATTTTAAGACTCTCAGGGCTCTTAGATATATCTTTATGGTGGCTACATGGGTTAGTGTGTCCCAGGAGGAGGATGGTAATTAAGATTTCAAAGTTAACAGAGAATGCTTGTGGCAATACACAAGGATCATCCTTTATATTTACAAAAAAGGGAAATCTATAGTTTAATAATGTTAAGCTATTTAAGATTACAAAGCACATTAAGTTGTAGAGTCAGAATTTGAATCTGGAAATTCCAACGTCAAAATTCAAGATCTAGGTAATGGTTGAATTATTGATCTTTTAGTACCATTTACTGGTAATTATTTTGAATAATTAAAAATTTAAAAAAAGAAAGTCCCTTAGAGTTGTCATGATAGGTATAATCTTAAAACAATTAAATTCCACAAATATTTATTCTGCAAACACATAACTAGTCTCTAGTGTTTGCAAGGCAAACTTTGAAATACTATGGAAGATACTTGACAAAATAAGGTCCCCATCTCTAAGGAACTTGTAATCTTGGCATTGCCTACTCTGTATTGACACAAAACAGTTGCCTCAAAGATCTTTGAAGAGATCTAACATTCTTGTGCATATATCAAGTCAGCAGATAGTCATGCATATTTTTGTGTTTTTTGATAGGCTTTATATGAAGCAGGAGAACGAAGAAAAGGGACAGATGTGAATGTGTTTATTACCATTCTTACTACCAGAAGCTATCCTCATCTTCGCAGAGGTAATAAGAAAACAAATGTTTCCTGGGACTTGTTTATAGAAGATGCAGTTATTTTGAGGACAAATAAGAGAAAAGGAAGAGAGAAATTTTAATCAGTGTCACTCCTATACCAAATGAATGCAGTGCTCCTGAATCCTTATTGCTGTTTGTGTATTTGTCCAGCATTGTCCAGCCACTATTTTATGCTAGTTAAAACACATTTGGTGACTTTGACATATAGAACACTACTCTTACTATTTCTACTCCCCAGAATATTTGGAATAGATATTACAAAATATACACATATAACAGAACAAATGAAATTACAGTAAAGAAAACCAAAAAAACCTCAGGACTAAGTGAAGGAAAGATATATAGATGTTCTACTAGCAAAAAACAAAAAAAGTGTTCTTGCCTTTGATCACAAGATTTAGCTCAGATTCTTCTGGAAGCCAGAGCAAAGGGAAGTTTGCTTACCTAAAGTTTATTATCTTATAATAGCACTCTGATTTCTAATGTTAGAATTGAGAAATTTATTACACAGATCTTTATATGAGGGAAGATCCATTTGCTGTGGCACTTAGTTCTGATGCTGTTTTATGGCTGTCAATCACATGCCACTTCTCATAAATGTCAACATTTGCAAGAATTTCATGAAAATATATAGAGGCACCAAAATAGCCATGTGAGTTACTTTCTGAGGAGAAGATGAAGTATCCAAAACACGCTTATTTGAATAAGTAGCTTTAAAATGTGTTTTCTGAAGTTTAGTCCTCCTAAGGAATGCTTTCACTCAGTTGCCCTGATATTGCTAAAGTTTGCTAAAGAATAGGGTGTTTTGTACATCTCTGAATTTAAATTTAATATTTAGTGTTTCAGAAGTATTCCAAGTACAGCAAGCATGACATGAACAAAGTTCTGGACCTGGAGTTGAAAGGTGACATCGAGAATTGCCTTACAGTTATTGGTATGTAGTCCTGGAGAGGGAAGGGTATTCTAACTTGAAATTACATCGTCAGCTGTCTCATAATTTACAAAGAAATATAACAAAATGAAACAAAAACTCAGATGTAATTTATCTGTGTTTCAAATAGAGGCAACAGGTAAGATAATGGCAATAAATGTTCAGCTGAAGTTATACAATGATCTTCCTAGTAATAACAGATATTATTTCCTTTTTCAAAAAGATGTGCAGATGAATAGTATTTACTGAGCACCTGCTTATACCCTGCAATACGCCAGGCTGGGGTTGGCACAGAGGAAAGTCAAAGAGGTTATTAAGAGCATGGGATTTGGAATTAGATAAGTACAGATCCACATTCTAGTCTGGCACTTGCTAATTGAGTAATTTTGGGCAAGTCCAGGTTTGATTCAGTAGGTCTCTGGTGCCTTCTGAAAAGTCTTCAGAAGAAAAAGATTTTAAAGGTTTCCCATTTTATTCAGATGACCAGTCACTGTTTGGGAACCTGCATGCTAAAGCAGTGCTTCTCAAACATTCATGTGCATATGAATCCCTTGGGAATCTTGTTAAAATGCAGATTCTGACTCAGTAGTTTTGGAGTAGGCTCTGGGATTCTGCATTTCTAACAAGCTGTAAGTTGATGCTACTTCTTAAGGTTTGAGTATCAAGGTAGAGGATCTTAACATCTGCTGGTGTTTTATATGGCAGCTTCTTTATGTTTTAAGCTGTTCTAGTCCACTTAAAATATTATTTCTTACTACAAGATGAAAGAAGTATTTCTTGAGCACCTACTGGTTTCCCTGTTTCCATGAAGAGTATATTTAGGGTAGTATGAGTTGTTGCAGTTGCTACTGGGTAGATTTAAAATAATAGGATATAAGCGATGTTGTCAGGAGACAGAATATTCAAAATCACCATCTAGAGAAGAGCTTCTTATAAGCCAAATATCCCATATTAGGATGGGAGGTGAGAAACAGGAATGGAGAATGGAATCCTACTTACAAAACTCTTTATTTCCTGTTTCTTTCAAATGCATCTTTCTTCTTTTGTGGTAAATATGTCAACTAAAATATGCCTCCCTTTTAGTGAAGTGTGCTACAAGCAAGCCAATGTTCTTTGCTGAGAAGCTTCATCAGGCCATGAAGGTAATGTTGGCTAAAAAAACATGCATAAGTTAAATGAGAGTTAAGTTTTATTTGGGACAAAATGGGGACCATAGCCTGGGAAGAAGCATTTCAGAGAGCTCTAAGATACTGCTCCAAAGAGGCAGGGGGAAATGTTGGTATATATGTGGTTTTGATGAAGGAAGAGATACATGCAACCAAACATACATTTTGCAGAAATTTGCTACTAGTCTTGTGAAGGTTACTGCTTGTCACGAGAAGCAGACCTCATCCCGAAGGATTTTAGTGCTTTTTTTAGATATGAGGAGATGTAAGAATTGGGCTTATAAAATCTCCTCCTAAAAATATCTACTTATCTGAAGACCTGCTCTGCCAGTTTTCCCAAAGCACAGAGTGCCTCACTCCTGATCTCCACCCTGAGCTCTTTCAGTGGGTGTTGAGCATTGGCAGCTACAGTGGCTCATGATTCATTCTGTATAGAGGCAGATGGCAAGTGCCAATCTCCAGTTCATAGGAACCTATATGTATGATTTGATTGGGGGAAAATACTGTGTGTGGAGAGAAGAACAGAAAACCTCATATTGTTTGAAAATTACACTCATTTTAATGTATTTCCATTAAAAAAGATTTCTTTTCCATCCGATGCAAGAGGTAATATACTTATTACAGGAAAATTCTGTTAGATTTATTATATTCTTTTATAAGTAAAATAGTAAGATGAGTTTGTAGGTAGTTTGTGGATTACTCATGATTTGCATAAAACCTGAGTCATCAGAGGATAGGGAGTATACTTGTTCTAATGTATGACTTTAGTAACCTACTTCTGTTAAGGTTTGAAATTTTACAATCTCCCCCTTTCTAAGCTTCATTATCTTTTTTATTATTCTGTCTTCCATGATATTGCTTAGTATGTCATTCTAAGATTTTTAAATGTTATTCTAAGATCACTGAAGTGAAAAGTGTTAAGATGTATTTGAAATACTTTAACCACTTCACTGTAGTTAATTATCTAGCATGCATCCTGTTGTATAGGATGCTACCTGTATACTTGCATTGTGAAAAGTTATGAAGTTGTCTTTTTTTCCCTTTGCAACTCCAAAATAAAGAAGTCTTCAGAGAGAGATCTAACCATTCAATTAGTAGGAAAGAGTCCCTTTGAAGCAATAGGCATTGTGCCACTGGGAGTAGGCAGTACAATCCCTGACCCTATGCCTTTGCTAGCTACTGAGGTAGTTAGATGGGTAATGATGAATACCTAGTATTGTAAAAGAGCAGAAGAAGGATGTGTGCTCCAGACTTTGGAAATCAGTGTAGTCTTGCTGTCAGCTAAACTAAGACCTGATATTTGAATAGGAATTAGATGAGAGTAGGAGTAGAAGAGATAAAGGAAGAAAGCAAGTCTGGTCCAGAAGGTAGAAGGATATCAGATATTAAATATAATTAGAGTGAGAGTGTGTGATGTGAGAAGAAGTCGTAGCATTAGACGGCATTGGAAGCCCAAATAAAATGATTGGTTTTCATCATCAAAGCATCTGAAGGCCATTAAAGGCCATATGAATAGATGAATTAGGTGATAAGATTTGCAATTTAGAAAGTTCACTTTGGAGTTCCCTTCATGTCTCAGTGGAAACAAATTTGACTGGCATCCATGAGGATGCAGGTCTTGCTCAATGGGTTAAGGAGCTGTGATGTAGTTTGCAGAAGAGGCTCAGATCTGGTGGTGCTGTGGTTGTGACGTAGGCCGGCAGCTACAGCTCTGATTTGACCCCTAGCCTGGGGACCTCCATATGCTGCAGGTACGGCCCTAAAAAGACAAAAAAAAAAGTTCATTTTATTTGTAATTATTGAATAGTTTAGACAGAGGAAAGACTGGATGGTAGAAGACCATTTAAGAGGTTATGAAAGTTCTTACATACTGCTGATGTCACATTTGGGTTCATGTCATTTTATTACCACTTGTGTAAACTGTGTGTGTGTGTTTGCGTATTTTAAGGTGGGAATAGTTTCTCTATAAAAACTATATAGGTGAGCAAAAAAGCTGCATATTCAAACCTATGTCTTATTAAAAGGATACTCTGTATGAGGGACACTTACTGTCATTTGTTTTGGAAAGGGTATTGGAACTCGTCATAAGACACTGATCAGGATTATGGTTTCCCGTTCTGAAATTGACATGAATGACATCAAAGCATGCTATCAGAAGTTGTATGGTATCTCCCTCTGCCAAGCCATCCTGGTATGTTGCTATTTTCAAAATGCTACCCCTACAAATGACAAATTCTTTTGCAACTTCTTCAAAAAGAAAGGCTGACATTATATCTGTAAATTTCATATGTAAGAGTAATTTGTTATATTAAGATATATAATTTAAAGTAAATTGAACTTTCAGTGATAAAATCTACTAGTGAGTTCTATACTGGAGTTTTCCAGTAGTCATGGAAATAATTTCCCTATGTAAATTTAGCAATCAAAATATTTTAGTAGAGAGATATAATGATTTATGATTTATGTTGCAATGAATATTGGTCAGAGGATTAGAAACTTTAAAGTTTTTCCTAATTTTGTAGTATGTAAAATGTATAAAATGCATGTTCAACCTAAAAAGTAGAAAGAAAGACAGGTGTGGAGTTCCTGTTGTTGTGCAGCAGAAACAAATCCGACTAGGAACTATGAGGTTGCAGTTCATTCCCGAGCCTCGCTCAGTGGGTTAAGGATCCGGCATTGCCGTGAGTTGTGGTGTAGGTCTCAGATGTGGCTCAGATCTGGCATTGCTGTGGCTGTGGCATAGGCCAGCAGCTATAGCTCCAATTAGACCCCTTGCCTGAGAACCTCCATATGCCATGGGTGTGGCCCTATAAAGCAAAAAAAAAAGAAAAAAAGAAAAAAAAGAAAAAAAAAAGAAAGTCAGGTGTGAAAGAATTTTGAATTTAATGAAAGATAGGTGACTATTTAAATTCAATTTGGCGTTTATATTGGATAACATCTACCAAGAAAAGTGAGTATTTCATAGGCTGATAACTTTCTCTCTGACTGACTAATTCAGATACTCTTCAAGGTGTTATGAAATTATATTGTATTATACTTAACTCTGTGTAATATTTCATTCCTGGAAAATAATGGCTCTAATATACCTCATAATCAGTTGAGATTTGCATTCTGAATTTTGAAAGCTATTGCTTTTCATATAAAAATTTATTAACAAATACCAGTTATTTCTATATGAATTACACTATTCAATTGAATAAGTGATATTCTTAGGATCCTGGGTAATTGATGTACTGTGATATATGTTCTACAACTATTGTCTACTAATACAATAATTACTCTACAGTTAAAAAATACCTTATTGATTATGGTCTCTGATAGCATTAAATATACTTTATTTTTTAATCAACAGGATGAAACCAAGGGAGATTATGAAAAAATTCTGGTTGCTCTATGTGGAAGAGACTAAACATTCCTTTGATGATCTCAAGCTTTTTGATCAGCAGTCTTTTTAATCATATCTTTTCATTCCGTATCATAGACTTAAATAAGAAAATTTCTTCAGCAGGATTATAGTCTAGCTAACTCCTTTCTGAAAAATATAGCCTATAAATCATTTTTTGTATTACAACTTTATATAATAGAGATAAGTTTTTTAAAAAATATATTTACCCCAAACTATAGAACCCCATGAAGAGGTTGTTCTAGTAACATTGTCTGAGGAATATGTTTATGTCACAGAAAATAAAATGATTTTACAGGCCAATTGCTGTGTGATTGGTTCTTCTATTCGGATTTCCCTTTGTGCGTAATGCAGTTGTTTAATTTGATATCAAGGAACAGGAGCCTGAATTCTATATTATCATCATCTAATGGAATAATTTTACATGTTAAATAAAACATTCACAGAATTAGAAAATGAACTTTTTACATTTTAGTGCCTGGGTACAGATCATTGCAAGAGTATCCCTGTATAATAACAGATCTATTGCATCAGCATTGTAATAATTGGATATTCTGTTGTATTCCATAAACCTGTGTAAAGATTAAATGACAACAGCAGTAAAAGTTGCTCACTTTTTAAAAAAATGGTAGTTGCATGTTTAGTTTTCTAAGAAACTATCAAACTCTTTCCAGAGTGGCTATACTATTTTACTTTCCCATCACAAATTTACAAGTAATCTAGTTTCTCCACAACCTCATCAGCTTTTGATATTGTCACTGTTTTGCATTTCAGCCTTGTTTATTTTTCATTGTCGAGTTTTGAAAATTCTTTATATAGTCTAGGTATTAGTCCTTTGTCAAATAGTGGTTTGCAAATATTTCTCTCGGTCTATAGCTTATCTTTGTATCCTCCTAATAGATAAAGTCTTTCTCAGAGGAAACATTTCAAATTTTAATGAGGTCTAGTTCTTTGATTTTTCCCCTTGTTGATTTTCCTTTTGGTGTCACATCTGAAGACTCTTTACCTAAACTTAGGTCCTGATATTCAGCCACGGGAGCACCTCGTGGAAGATAGGAGATCCGAAGGATCCTCTCTGATTCTACATAGATTTATTAACATGTGTGTTCTATGCAATTTCAACTTCTTGTGGATGGCTCAAACTCTCAACACTTTCTTTTCTTATCCCTTGGACCCTGGAATACCTGCTGGTGCTGGCCTTTGGGTGCTGCAGTATTCCACATTGGTTCCTTTAACCTGCTCACTCCTCTATAAATAGTCCCTTATTTAAAATTATCATCAAAACTCCTAGCTTGGTGTTCCCAGCCATTTCCTACTAGGATTCTATTTGATACTGCTTTCCAAAAGTACTAAACTACTTATTTTATCAAAAACCACTTGAGAGGCTCCTGACTAAATTCCAGATACTAGATTTAGGTAAGTGGATACAGAGTTGAATAAGAGAGTATGTAGTAAGTAGAAGTATAAAGAAACATTTTAGAAGATAAAAATATAGAGCTTTCCATGATCCATGAAAGAAAAAATTGATTAGGCCTCATTAAAATGAAAAACTTATGATCTGTTAAAGATACTATTAAGAATGAATAAGCAGACTGAGAGAAAATCTTTGCAAACAAGATATGATTAAAATACCAGTAGCCAAAATATACAAAGAACTCATAAATTCAACAATAAGAAAACAACACCTTAATTAAAAAATGAGAAAAAGATTGAAAAGGCACTTCACCAAAGAAGATACATAGATGGAAAATAACCGTATGAAAAGATATTCAACATCATGTATTAGATAAAGAAAAATTAAAACAACATGGGGGATACCACCCACACATCTATTTGAATGACCAAAATCTATTCCAAATGGAATAATGGAATCTCATTCACCGCTCATAGGAATGCAAAATAGTACAGCCATTTTGGAAGACAGTTTGGCAGTTCTTACAAGTTAAAGATAATCTTATACAATTTAGCAGTCACACTGCTAAGTATTTTCCCAAAATGAGTTGAAAAGTTATGTCCACAAAAAAATCTACACATAAATGATTATAGCAGTTTTATTCACATTTTCCAAAACGTGGGTATAATCAAGATGGCTTTCAAAAGATTAATGGATAAAAAAACCATAGTATATCCACACAATAGAATATTAGTTAGCCATAAAAGAAATGGGCTATCAAGACATGTAGGAAAAGTTACAGTTTAATCTTAGACACATATTGCTGAGGGAAGGAAGTCAATCTCAAAAGATGCCAACTATATGATTTTCTGGAAAAGGCAAGATTATGAAGATAGCAAGAAGATAAGTAGTTGCCAAGGCTTAAGGAGAAGGGGGAAGAAACAAATAAGTGAAGCACAGGACATTTTTAGGTTAATTAAACCATTTAGTATAACACTATAATGGTGGCTACATTGCATTTGTCAAACCTATAGAACTATATAATACAAAGGGTGGACTCTAAGTATAGAGCTTAGGTAGTAATGGATCAGTATTTGTTCATCAATTTTAGCAAATGTTCCAGCTAACCTAAGAAGTTAGTAATAGGGAAAACTGTGTGATAGGGAGAGAAAGGGTAAATCGGAACTTTGCATAATTTTACTGTAAGACTAAAACTCTCTTAAAAAAATAAAGTCTATTAAAACAGTTCTCAACTTTTGAAGCTTACTATCTAGAGACAAAAATGCATGCAAAAGGTGATAGCATAATGTAATAATGGTTATATAGAGATATAGGTGAAATGCTGTAGTAACTGAGAGAGTAACAGAATTGGGAAAAGCAACAAAATGGAGAATACCTGAGAGATTAGTGGTCCTTTATTGTGTTGAATTGTTGAATGAATGAGTTTATTGGTAACCTCTATTCTTAACGATTCTTAGTTTCTTAATTATTTTTAAATTTGGTTTTCAAACAAGCCTGTGAGGGAAATGTCATATGCTTTTTACATATGAGGAATCAAAAGTTACCAAAGGTCACATGACTTGCCCAAGGTCACACAGTATGTGAGTGAATGAACATAAATTTAAACACAGGTCTCCTGACCCCAAAGTTATAGAAAAAAAAGAACCAAGAAAGAAATGAGACCGAATAAGAACTTGCTTCAGACACCAGGTCTTTTGACAAGGATGTTATTTTAATAATAAGTAAAAAATCAAAATATGCTCTGTTGCTTATAGATACAGTGAGGTGTTTTTGTGTGTGTGTGTGATTCTTTTTTTTTTTTTTTTGTCTTTTCTAGGGCTGCACTTGCGGCATATGGAGGTTCCCAGGCTAGGGGTCCAGTCAGCTGCAACTGCCAGCCTACATCACAGCCACAGCAACGTGGGATCCAAGCCTCGTCTGCGACCTTCACCACAGCTCATGGCAATGCCAGATCTTCAACCCACTGAGTGAGGCCAGGGATCAAACCTGCAACCTCATGGTTCCTAGTCGGATTCGTTAATCACTGAACCACAAAGGGAACTCCTTTTTTGGTGATTCTAATAAGAAAATGAAAGGTAATTTTATTTTCTTTTTTGATGGTATATTTTTCTTTAATGGCCAAGTTTAAAGAAAAATAAATGTGAGATGTAAACATCAACTATTAAAGGTATTCCTTGTTAAGATTTAGGAGAAAAGGAAGAAAAAGATCTATTGTCTCAGGTTCCATGACAAGATATTGAAATTGCATAATGCTAAGAAAGTTGTTCCTTGTGGATAAACAGGTGAATTGTGGTGTATAAGTTAAATCTCTGACAATATTATGAGTAAAAGTGTTAAACTCTAGGAAAATTCCCCATTTCCTCTATTTGCCTTTCTAATGTAGTTCCAGCTACATGTTAAGACATTGGCTTTTCCAAAAAGTCTTCTTGGATACATAAAATCCCCCCAGTGCTCCCATAATACTGTATTGTAATTACCTGCTGATTTGCCTTTACTCCCCTCTAAGTTTCAGAGACTGTTTTATTCATTTCTGTTTCACTAGCACCTAACTTAGACCCTAGTAGATAACACATACTTAAATTTTTAAATAAGTGACCAAACACACAAAGGAGGTAGCTAGTATTTTGCATTTGCAGAAAAAAAAAAAAAAAAGGTTTCATTCACCCCTCCTTGACCGATATGTAACTTTTTGTAAACCTATGGTAATTTTGTTAAAATATGCACAAACTGGTAATGCTTGTTGATTTTAGCATGGAGGAGTAGAAACCATATACTTTCAATGAAAAATTTCTCAAACAAAATAGTAATAATATTTTCAACAATCTGTATAAATCTAGAAACAGTACAAAAGAGAAAATATTTAACACCGTAAAACCATCCATCCCCTCTGTATTAATTACTGGTCTTTCATCCTTTTTTATCCAGGCTCAGCACACATATGCTTTACATACTACATTGATGGCTAAAATGTTTCACAACCTTCTTAATCATTTTATTAGTTTTATTTGTCCTCATTTATTTATTTTTATTTTAATTATTAAATAATAAAACAAATAGTACAGTGACCCACCTCTGCTCTTTGTATCCTGTGTCACACTTCAGTAACACCTGTCACCAGAGGGTCTAGGTTAAGTCCTTGAGCTCCACTTCCTTTTGACTTCTTTCTTTCTTTCTTTCTTCTTTTTCCTATATGCCTCATATGGAATGTACAGGGACTTTCTATGTATGTATCAATTTTGTGGCCCTCTGTAATTAACAGAAAAGATGACTAACAATGGTTAAATAAATATATTTTTTTTCCACAAGAAATCCAGGAGATAACTGAAGCTGACATTGGCTCAGAGATTGAATGATATCAGGAAATCCTGTGATCGTGTGGCATGTCCCTTATGTTGGTTATCTCGTGTTCTCAAGGTGGCTGCCAGAGATCAGAACATCATGTCTAGGATCATGTCTGGAAACCACTTAGGGTTCCCTAAACTGATTCTTTTACTTAGAAACAAAGCTGGGTGAGTGTGTGTGTATGTGATGGTATAAAGCAGAACGCCTCTATGAATGTAAAAGTGAGGAGTATCAGTTAGGTCTTTGGTTGAAAGCAAGATAAACTAATTGGCTTAACTTAGGAAAGAGTAATTTATAAGAAGATGAGTGTGTTGGAGAAAGGGACAGAGAATGGGTAGAAGGCTAGGAGTCCAGGTTTAGAAGCAGGCAAGAAAATTGGGAGTTATAGTGGGATGAGAAGCAAGAGGAAAAAAAGTACAATAATTTTCTGAGTGCTCCCATATCCTGATCAGGAGACCAGCACTCTGCCATCACCAAGACCCCTGCAGAGAATCACCTCTTCCTTCTTAGCTAAGCAGTTCTGCCTCAGGGAATCTCCTGCAGTATAATTAGCTGGACATGGAAAACTGAGGGCTGGTCAGGCATCTCTCTTTTTGTGTGGTAATCTCAGTGTTCCCTAAGTAGACTAGATTGAGTTTCCACCATATGAAAGACAATGACATGTCATTGCATTTCAGGTAAGATTGTTTGCAGTATCCTCCACGGAGTGGCTATGCAGATTTACTGTTGTCATAGCTTTAAAAAAGAAAGTCATGGGTCTCCTATTCTGATTATAATACAAGAAATAGACAACCATTTTGTGAAACTTCTTATGGGGTGCTTACAAAGCATGTTCAATTTATTGCCATAGCTACTTCAGAGTTCAAAAAATCATGCTCAGTAAATGAGGGTTGAGATTATTAATTTTTTTCCTTTGTGAAAATTATGGAATATTCCTAGCAAAGACGAGGGGAGAAGACATTTGTGGATATTTGCTAAAGGTTTATTATAATATGAGCAGAGTGCTCTAGAGAATAGTGACTTCAGAACCAGAGAGATCTGAGTTCCCATCAAGCCTCTACCACTTATTAATTAAGTGACCCTGAAGATGAGTTTTTCTAAGCTACTTTTTCATCAGTAAACAAACAAACAAACAAACAAAAATGCTGCTACTACTATTACTGCTGCTGCTACAACCTGCCTTATAGAGTTGCTCCAAGGATTAGACATCATGGAGTTAAAGTGACCAACAATAGGTGCACACAAAATTGGAGGGATGGCTAACATTAAACCACCTAGGAGAAAGTGAAAAAAATTCAGTTCTTTCAAAAACTAAGGTAATTTGTAATAATAGGTTGAACAGTGAGTATGTTTGAATGATGTTTCTTTTTTATCCATTTTTTTTTCTAGAGATGATATAGATCTTGTAGTGATTAAACTAGGATTACACTAATTCTTTGCTCCAAACTGAAATGACTTAAAAAAAAAAAAAAAGAGTGGACCGAAAAGAAATCCCTGTACTGGCATGTGTGTACCTGCTTCAGGCAGAGCCAGAAATACAAGAAAATTCTTTTTAGTATCTGGAAACCTAAAATGCAGTCATGGGGAAGGATCCTTTCATTAGTTTCAATGGTAGAGACTTGGGATATTGACTCAATAGTCGGTGATCCACCTTCCAAAACCTTTCTTAAGCTTTGAGGTATAACAATGTATCTTCTTGCAGTTATTACCAACCACTATTTGTTTTTTTTTGGCTCTGAAGACAGTGTCTTCACAATCATAATTCAGAGTTAGTCAGGCTTCTTCATCCAAATTCAGCCCTACCACACACTGGTAAGGCTTGGCCAGGTTTCCTACCTTCTCTGTGCCTCTGTTTGCTGATCTGTAAAATAAGGATATTGATGGTTGTGATAAAAACTAAATGAGACAACCAGCATCTGGCCCACATACAGAACTCAACAAATGTTAATAAATAGCAGCTGCTGTTACTATGAAGAGCTTGCCATGCACTTCTGACAAAGAAACCTTCCTTTAATGGGAAAATGCATTATCAAATGTTCTATAATATCAGAAATATCAGATCATTTCTAGCTACTACAAAGATAGATGAAGATTTCTTGCATGTAGTAAACTAAGCCAAGGATAATATACTTTATCTTCTTGCCTCACTGTAGATTATTAAATTCAACAGTGGCAGCCTTTCAAGTAGTGGAAAACTTATTTACTGCCTATCTTTTTCTGTGAATATGAAACTATAAATGGGTTCAAGGTAAAAGTAGGAAAAGTACCTGTGAAATAAGAGCAAGATAGAATGCAAAACCTTAGCATGAGAGAAAGGAAAGGGAAGGAAAATGGCTTGAATATATCTGTACTGTGTGGGTGTTTTTTCCCCAACCTCAGTAGTCCATAGAAATTCAGGCTTAGTCCCAAGCTGAGTCATCTACCAAACAACCCAATTGGAAAGAAGTCTGTTTTGTTTTGGCCAATCTAGTGGAAATAAACTTCAAATCTCTTGCTTCTAACTGGAAACAATTATTATTATTCCAATTTCATGAAGATTGCAACCACTGCAAATTCTATGTTGTCACCATGCAAACCAACTATTGACCTCAAATACCTAAACTTTAATTCTTTAAATATGTTTATCCTGATTTATCTAGCATAAACTTTTTATATTCAGTTCTCTAGTCTTTCTAAATCTAACACATAAGACTTCTCTATGTAGTCCCAGAAAGAACAAGTTCTGTATTAATTTTCAGAAGGAAAAGAAAGAAACAGAGCTTATTGGTTTGTCTCTAGAGGGATTTAAAAAAATTAAAGTTGTGTCATAATATGAGGCTAAGCATGATTATACGGCAAAATGAACATTGAAGTCCTTGTCCAAAAATTATTAATAATTTCAAGATGGTGAGAGCAGGCGCTTAAATCAAATGTGGGGTCTTCTGAATGGGAACCCACATGAATGCACTAGCTGTGTATCTAGGAAGCTAACCCTAAAGTAACTCTTTTATGTTATCTAAAAATAATCTATTTTTCTACAAAAACCTCCATAATTAGTTTCAGGAGGAAAGAAATGAACTTTTAGTGCCATCTGGTATGAATTTTAGTCTGATTTAACAAGCTATTTATATATCTTTCTCTGTCTAGAAAAAAGAGCTTAGTTTCTTAGTTTCTCTTCCACTTCTTCTTCCCTTAGTTACTCTGTACAAATTTTTGAAGTGTTCCACAGAGAAGGGTGTCATTGGCCAGGGAAGGATTGAAGTCTGTGGCTCAGCATCCTCTGTCCCTTCTGTTTGCTGGTTCACATCTCTTATCTACCCGAGGGCAACTTGACATTGGAGGTTAATTTTTTTTTTCTTGTTTGTTTGTCTTTTTAGGGCCACACTTGTGGCATATGGAAGTTCCCAGGCTAGGCGTCTAATAGAACTACAGCTGAGAGGAGAAACTTCTGCTCCACTGGGCAATTCACTAAAACATTTTACTTTTGTGATTTTTCTTGGAGGTGAATCTGTTTATATAGGTGCTAAGGTTCCTTTGATCTCTGATATCAAAAGACAAAAATGGTGCTATTTAGAGCACAAAGGCTATATATAACTAAAATGTCTTGGCATAAGTATTCATATTATGCAAAGAAGCAAAATGATAAATTTGCTTAAAGATGGCAATGAGCACTATAACTTTTTAAAAATGCAGGCAAAAATTCAAAATGTGAAATTAAATTTTTAAAAAGTAACTTTAAATATAGTGAGAATTATTATGCATCATCCTAATATTGTTTTTTTGTGTGTGTCTGTTTAATTGTTCCTCAAAAGTGAAGAAAATACTAGAATGAAGAATGCTAAAATACTAAATGAAGAAATTTCTCTGCTCAGGGAATACACACTTTCTGACAGAAGGTACTGAATTGTACTGATTTTCATGTAATATAAAAAGTTTGTTAGTTTGTCTCCATGGAGTTGTGGAGTGCATAGTCATACAAACAGGCATATCATTACTAGGCTGTGATTTTTAAACATTTGGGTTCAAAATTTCCATTGTTGTCCTCAAGATAATCTGCTCTTTAACCACAGAGTATGACAGCATATATTTTCAGATATGTATTAACTACTGTATTTGTAAGTGTAAATTTTATATTTATTTCAAATGTGCAAATTCATAATTTATTTCGAAATTAATATTCTTGGAAGTTTTCTGCCCTGGGTTTCATTCAACTTTTGATCTTTACCGCCATCTAGTGATACTTTCTTCTGAGTGTATATACAAAAAACTGTTGGAAAAAAACGTTAAAAAAATAGAAATCCTATTTTATTTCTTCATAAGATTTACAATCTTGTCCAGCAGACACAGGCTATAGGCATGAAAAATACGGAAAATCGTTTTTTAAAAAATACAAAAGCAGGAGTTCCCACTGTGGCACAGTGGGTTAAGAATCCTACTGCAGCAGCTCAGGTGGCTGCAGAGATGTGGGTTTGATCCTCAGCCCTGTGCTGTGGGTTAATTGATCCCATGTTGGCACAGCTGTGGCTCAGATTCCATCTCTGGCCTGGGAGGTTCCATATGCCATGGATGTGGCCATAAAAAAAGGAATATAAAAACAAAAATTATCAACAATGGGGTAAAACTATGTATGCACTATGGAAGCAGTAATGACTTTATATAATCCTATGTTTGTTATTTTTATTTCGACCAAGGCATTATAAAGCTAACATCCATTTCCCTAATTCAGTTGTACCCCGCACTTGATTAATGGAGCGGAATTTTTTAGAAATTGCACAAACCCTTCTTGTCCACACTTCACAGGAGGGTTTTGGATCTTGCCCCTATGAATGCTGCCACCTGGTGGAGCTCTGCTGTAAGCTCAGTGGCTGCTTTCAGAGAATTAACTTGGTTGTCTGATGACTCTCGTGTAAATGAATGTGTTACTACAAGCTGTATAACATATGAGTTGGAAGATTAATTTTAAAAAAATCCTGAGTTTTCATAAGCAAGTTATAATAACTTAAGAATGTTTGTAAAAGACAAGCTTAAATTATTGACTTTATATTGCAACCTTTTTAATTGAGGTTGCAATAACTTATGAAACGGAAAAATCTTAACATTCTACTTCAGCATTTTTTGTCCAAGAAGATAATGTAGTTTACTTGTTTATATGTATATAATATATACTAGTTCACTGGGGTATAAATACTATGAAATTAATAAAAATAGTTTATGGGAGATGAGAAATTTGTTGGGTAATTTACTTCCTAGACCAAATACAAGAATCCACATGAAATTAATTCAACTTATTTTATTAAATTTTGTAACTGCCTCCCTTCAAAAGTCTTATTAAAAATCATGAAAAAGATTACAGACAACTTTGTGCACCTGGATATTGAGAGACTGTCGTTTCTGGAGGTCAAAATTTCTCTGAAGTAAATGGAATTATTTTTTCCCTTGCAAAGACTGCATAAAGGGATCCAATTTGACTTAGTTAACATCTGTTCTTATTAGGAAAAAATTTATATTCTAAAGGTAAAATGCAATTTACATTCTGAGACAAATTTGGGGCTTTCCTCATCTGACAGTGAGGTAGTATGTAAGCGTTGAGCTCATTTTCACCACTAGATGGCGATATTGTCATTTATAGAAGAAAGAAGTGTCTGGGTTACACATTTTTCTGCCCTCAGAATCAGAGAAATTATATTTGTCCTCTCTGACCCACAACATGCATTTTCCATCACCTACCCTGCCCCCCAAAATACACATACACTCAATAGTAAGCTAGTATTGAAAGGCACAGAACAATACTAAAAGAAAACACACCATCTCATGAGTTAATAATGGATTGGCCACAATGGAACTACAAAATAAACTCAGAAAGAAACATCCAGCAATGAGTCTGACATTGTAATTACATGAGTGGAATGCAGGTTTCTCTTGAAGCATCAGTGCATTTTACACGGGTAGGATAGAGCTATAATCCGATCAGCTGCAACTGCCACAGTAACAGAAGGACCCTAAAAATAGAACCCCTATGGTAATCTGTCTGGATTACTAAATTCAGTGACAGCTTGGCAACAAATCAGGGAAATGTTTGCGGAAAAGGATTTAAATATATCATGAAGTTTTATCTGCATTATGGAGAAATCCACAAGGCCCCCCAGTTCAGAGCTACTGCTTCAGGGGCTGCTTTCAAACAACCAAACTCACTTTGTCAAAACATCACCTTTCTGTCCTGCCTTTTGCAATTTAATGATATTAAATCCATTAATGTAGACACATACACACAAAATCGCAGAAGCTTTTAAAAGGGGCCAATCTACACCATTTAACTTTTACACCATGAAGTCTTTCTAGGTATAACTTTATTTCCTTAATGGTGGTAGAGGAATTAATCAGGAGACAATGTGGATTCTTACGAAAACATCATTTGAAATAAAGGTAAGTTTGTTTTGTTTTTGTTTTTAACTATACATAGATGTACATAACCCATTTATAGCTGTATAAACAGAAAGGAGTTAAATATTTTAGCTGTGTGCTAAGTGTTCCTGGCTGAGGAGAAAGGTGCTTTTGTTGATCATGACTCACAGTCAGAATCTAGAATAAAGCAAAGACCAGTCCTCTGGTGTACCTATTTCTCAGTGTTCAGGATTAATTGTTTTGTGGGCTCTCATTGCAGTTTTTCTCCTCCTCAGAAAATTGCACCTGGCCTTTACCTCTCAGCCTCCTTTCCCTTTTCAGGTCCAGAAAAGCTCCCCAAGGTTTCCTTTGCTCAGACCTCTGGGATTTAGGCTGTTTTTATTTTCTTCCCACAGTTGGGTCTAATAACTCTCTTCCCATTTCTTCAGGATCCTCTTCTCTCTCACAAGCTGCTACACTCCACCCCCTCATTCTCTTCCCTCCCCAAACAATCCTCTAGTCTTGTCCTTTAATTCTTTCACTGAAAAGCTATTCAAGGAATTAGGGAGTGACGAAATAACAAATATGGGGAAACTTCAGTGAACACAAGCAAGATTTCTCTTCTAAATCCTCTATCTGCCCTTGAGATTATTGTATTCAAATTCTATAACTCTTAAAAGTCTTAATCTGTCTTCCATTTGCTATACTCTTTCTTAAACCATCCAGGTGACATATGCCAGTGTTAGTTTCACGTGGATGATATTCTTTAGAAATTTATAAAATAAAAGAGAATTCTGCACACTGATTCAAACTGACATTCTTTTGATTTTTAAAATATTTTTACTTATTGTGAAATCTATTTTTTTGTTTGTTTTTTCTTTGTTTTGTTTTGAAGGGGAGAAGTGAGAGAGAGTTTTATTATTATTAATCGATAGTGAGGTAGTCTGTGATTACTATTATTTTTGCCTTAGCAAGCTCACCTAATTTCGGAAACTTATCAATATTGGAAGTTTTGATACCAGTCAATAAGGAGTAGATTCATCATCAATATAAAATTACACAAGTGTGAAATAGAATAATGAAAGACTGTCAAGTGGGACAAATTATAATCAATGTGTAGCATTTTTTTAAAACCCTACAGTTTTTAATGTATAAACAAGGTACTTATAGCCTTAGACACCACTGTAAATAATAGTATTGAAGACTGGTGAGTTTCTATAGATTAGAAATTTTATGAACAGTAACTGCAAAGCATTTGAGCAATGTTTGTTTTTGTTGTAAATAATAACTTTATCTGTCTGGCTACTATTTCTTCAATTATCTCTAAATATATACAGTGTGACTTCCTTATAACAGGAACCACCCAGATTGAGAAATTACTGGTTTAATAATAACCCTAAAATCTCCGTGTTAGAACTGTATCCCTTCCATGTAGAGGATATCATTATTCTTTTTTAGTAAATCATTTTTTTTGCTTTTCTTTGTGATTTTACTATGCATATAAAAAATAATAAAATTTTGTTTTGCCTGTTATTGTGTCCTCTTTTGAATGGAGGAATACTGTATATATAAAACTGTGTTTTCATTTATCTAATATTATTTATAATATTGCATTTAGCCATAGCTCTTTAATTTTCCTTGCAATAGACTATTGCATGGTATTTTACTCACACATTATATGTTGATGAACATTCAGGTTGTTTCCACATTTTTGTTATTATGAACTATGTTACTATAAGTTTATAAACTTGGTGAGAGACATTTAGAAATTGAAAAAAGCTAAATAAATGCAACAGGGAGTTCCTGTGGTGGTATAGTGGTAACGAACCCGACTAGTATCCATGAGGACTTGGGCTCGATCCCCGGCCTTTCTCAGTGGGTTAAGGATCCAGAGTTGCCATGAGCTGCAGCGCACATCGCAGGTGAGGCTCAGATCCTGAGTTGCTGTGTAGGCTGGCAGCTGCAGCTCCGATTCGACCTCTAGCCTGGAAACTTCTGTATGTCATGGGTGTGGCCTTAAAAAAATAAAAATACATAAATAAAAAATAAAGGGAACAATACATCATGTTCGTGAAAGGAAAACATATTTTAAAGATGTCAATTCTCCCAGATCAATTTATAAATTTAGTACATTCTCAAAAAAACTACTTGTTTTTCCCCCTAACTTGCCTAAACGCTGCTGCCAAATTAATCTGGCTAACATATATTTTTTATCTTGTCGTTCTCTGCTTAAAGCCTACATTAAAACCTACAGTGACTCCCTACTCTCCAGAGCTGTGCTGTTTTTAATGCTGACACCACTAGCCTCAGGTGACCACTTAAATTTAAATTGTAATTAATTAAAATTAAATAACATTAAAATTCCATTTCTCAGTTGCACTAGCCATATTTCAAGTGCTCCATAGCCACATATGCTTACACTATTGGACAACACCAATATAAAATATTTCCCTCATCAGGCAGCACTGCTCTAGAACATAATGTTGTTTTTAGCATGGCAATCAAGCCATCCACAGTCTAGAATCCAATGCTTTAGTCCAATCTGTTTACTCAAATCCCCCAGAAAGAGTGTGACTGTTCCTCCCTATACCTACTTTCACCTCACATCTTGCACACATGTCTCTCCTTTTTTACTTTGAAGTTCAGTTGTCCTGCTCTTATCATGCCTCTAATAGCTTTTCTTGGCTCTTCTCTTACTAATGCTGAACTTCTTTTCTAAACAATAATGATCAGTATCTTCAGAACATTGATGGTGACTCTATCTATGTATGCTGCTCTGCACTGCTATAGTTTCTAAACTTAAGGTTTGTGGATGTCTCAAGTCTAATATAAATTTCTTGAAGAAAGGACTGTAACTGTAACTTGTATCATTCCTGCTATATTATCCAGAGCGTGGCTTTGTCTACACGATAAACAGTTCTAGTAGATGACCACATTGCTATCCCTTAAACAATATTATTTATTGACCATTGACTTCCCTTTCTAACAAAAATATATCTCTTGACAGTAATAAAACTCTCTTTCTTCATTGCTACCAGACTCTCTTTTCCTATGTAACCTTGACCTGTATGCAAGATGGCTCCTTTTACTATCAAGTCTCTTGTAAGAACTTTCTCCAACATGTACCTGATAACTCAAAAGGTACCCCTCCATCTCCCCCACTGAAAATTCCTGCAGTGCACCCCCTGATCATGACAGCACTGGTGGTCAAAACTATACACTGACTGTGCCATGCCTAATTAATTGCGTATTGTCTCTAGAGCCGAATTGTACACATTGTTAATGAGTTACTATGCCTTTCACATCACATTTCCCAAGTTAAATTTATATCTGTTGTTACTGGCCACATGTCATAGGTTGATACATGCCATATGTAATATTTTCAGAAAGCTTTGTTAAATGTTGGTTTTAAAAGAACTGGTAGACTTAGTCCACCTCTCAACAATTGAAGTCCCCATGTCCCCAGCAATTTTATCAGAGTTGACATTAATGAAGTCTGACTGTCCTTTACCATCCTAGCAAAGCAGCCAAGGACCAACCACACTGGAAGGCTCAAAATATACTGTCTTCAGACGCTCTCCATTTTTGTAAAAAACCCATATTGTTGGGTGGCTGATTATTGTAATGTTGTTTGTGCCAGGATGGTTAATTGTTGATGATTTTCTGACACTGAAAAGGGAAACAAAAAGGAAACATGAGCCTCTATTGTCTCTGTCAGCTATTGTTCTATCTGCATCAAAGCAACATTCACTGTACTAAGTTCTCTTAGAAATACAGTCAAGATAGATCATTCTAGTCCAGTTTGATTTCCAAATATTTATGAAACTGAGCAAATCACTTCAGCATCTTTGATGCTGGCTTGGAGGTGCTATAACAACTTCTGAAATTCCAATTGAAATAGTAAAAGGATCAGTGGAGGAAACATAAGTGTTTTTTTTTAATAACAACAACAAAAAAAATTCACCTGTTTTCCTTATTGGTAACTAATGAGTAGAGATTGGCTGAAACTAAAACAAAGAACTGTATATTTTTGCATCATTTTGAAAATTATCTTTTTTTTTATAGAACTGATAGTAAGTTATCTGAATTAGTCCAGTAACAGTGTTTTCTATCCCTGCCTGTCAAGGAAAATCTTTCATTACACACCTAAAATGTACTGTTTTCTTTGACTAGGCACTGTTATCACCCACATTTTAAAATTACATTACTCTTGGACACAAATGTCTGGGAAAGGGCAGACATCAGACCCTTATTTCTTGGCATTTGCCTGCTGTCTGGTTTCCTAGTTTGATTAATAGAATCGTGTTTTTAAAGACGCTGTCTTAATTGTCCTCTCGTTTCTACCTTACACTGAATCGATTCATTGGCATTTGACCGTAACTATAATTACCACAATTTTTTGTTTGTTTGGTGCCTGGTATCATGATTTCTACATCTTAAAAGTAAAAATGTATTTTAAATTATTATTCCCTGGAAGATTAAAAAATAGACTATTTTTGTTATTTATCTTTGCTTTTGTTTCCAGAGGGGCCATTTATTTGTGATCAGCACATTAATTTTTTTCTAGATATTCTACTTTTCACCCTATATGGTATTCTTACAGTCCCTAAATAGCAAGAGCAAAATGTGCATGAGGTTTGTCTTTCTTCCATGCTGCATGTCAACAAAGGATGAGTATGGGTGTATATCTGTGTATGGAGAATTGTCATTGCTTCTTTTCTTTGTCCAGTATAAGTAAAATACTAGTATCAGGATTGAAGATGTGTAGGGTTTATTGAAATGAAACATTTGTATTAGGCTTGCTGTGTAAATGTCTAAAAACTTTTGGACTGTTAGTTCTCTAGTTTTAGGAGCCCATGGCTTGATTTTATCATGCAAACTAGTTTGCTGGGTTGTCTTTAATTGGTTTATGTAAATTGTACTTCAGAATATTCCCTTAAAACAATCAATACACGACAAATTGTGGCTCATTCTTATTTACATTCTTGTTTAGTAGTTTCTCTAATTATTGTTTCTAGGCAACATTTTATTAGCCTAGTGTGAGGTCCTGAATATACTCAGGAGGGAAAATGATAGTACTGACTTCAAAATTGTCATTAATTCAGAACCGTTTCCCTTTTAGTTAGTTCAAAATTGGGAAGTTTTGCTAAATCTATTATTTATTTTCCATGCTTCAACACATCCATTTAATATCCCCAAATTAAACAAACATGTAAAACCTGAAAAATTTTTAGAGCTGCAGCTTCTAGCCTATACCAAGCCACAGCAATGTGAGATCCAAACTGCATCTGTGAACTCCACCTCTGCTTGCAGTAACTCTGGATTCTCAACTCACTGAGCAAGGCCAGGGATCAAACCCCCATTCTCATGGATACTAGTCAGGTTAGTAACCCTCTGAGCCACAACAGGAACTCCCCATTTTCCCTTTTAGAAGTACTACCAGAAGATACTGCACAATAGAAGATGTATGGTGTTTCTGAGGTTGGGATATTGACTCTAAAAAAGAGATAAAACAGACAGTTACTTCATTACTTTGTTCTAAAAGTCCATTACAAATAATTAAAAAAAATAAAGTATACTTTTCTAAAATATTCTTGTCCTTTTGTCCTTGGCAATATGATGCATAGTTGTTGAATATGTTGTAACAGAAATTTCCTCTCATTAATTCCCAGTATTTAACCAGTAGTTGGCCTTGAAAATTGTCAGGGCCGTAAGTACCATGTCTGGCTTTGTGCAGGGGTTAAAATGTTCTTGCCTCTGTGTGTGTGAATGTGTATGTGTGTGTGTGTAGATAACTCAATTTTCTTGCTGTCTGAAGCTGAAGGAGATAGGAAAGCAATGAAGAGCTTCTTGTTTTCTTGTTCCTTGTTTAGACGGGGTAGTCATAGCAATATGGCAACCATAACCATATAAACACAATATCTCCTTATCAATGATTCATTCGAGGAACCTCCTACATGAGTTTCAAGGCAAGTACGACTTTCCTTGGAAGCCCTCACTGTGGCAGCTACTTTGCTCTCTTTTTCCAACTCCTGGTATTTGATGTCTTCATATTGTGATCACTAGCTGAGATCATGGTCACTTTATAACTTGTTTTATTATATTGACTATTTAGTGAATTTTCTTTCCTTCTACTTCCCTAACAAGACCCACCTAGACCTTCAGTAAAAATACAGCTAACTTGAAATAACTCGATTATTTTAAAGTCATTTTATTTTATTTTTGTTGTTGACAGTGGGCAATAGATTAAGAATTCATTATATCCTTCAATATATATCTTTATGTCTATCCATCTAGTTAGCTAGCTGTTTAATTTAATTCCATACGAGGAGTCATGGATAATCTGGCAAAGGACTGCTCAATTTAACATATATGGACCTAGGTAGCACTTTCCTGATCCCTGATCAATGAAGAGGACTTTCCCAAGGGACTTTATTCTTTATTTATTTATTTATTTTTTGTCTTTTTGCCTTTTCTAGGGCCGCTCCCATGTCATATGGAGGTTCCCAGGCTAGATGTCTAATTGGAGCTGTAGCCGCTGCCCTATACCACAGCCACAGCAATGTGGGATCTGAGCCATGTCTGCGACCTACACCACAGCTCACGGGAATGCCAGATCCTTAACCCACTGAGCAAGGCTAGGGATCGAACCCTCAACCTCATGGTTCCTAGTCGGATTTGTTAACCACTGAGCCACAACGGGAACTCCAGGGACTTTATTCTTTTTTTTTTTTTTTTTTTTTATTTTCCCACTGTACAGCAAGGGGGTCAGGTTATCCTTACATGTATACATTACAATTACATTTTTTCCCCCACCCTTTGTTCTGTTGCAACATGAGTATCTAGACAATGTTCTCAATGCTATTCAGCAGGATCTCCTTGTATATCTATTCTAAGTTGTGTGGAAATAAGTTGGAAAAGGGGCCGGGGGGGAGATTTCCATGTGTTTTTTAATGAATCAATCTTCTTTTACTAATAAGCATGATATTATTACCCCACCATGAGTGATAGTTTTAAGCTATATCCTTAGCAGTGATGATAGATTGATGTTAATTCTTTCATGCTTTTTCTTTATATGTCTGTCCAAGTTGAGATTTATAATCTTGATCTCATAATGCATTATTCTAAACAAATGGATCAAATAGAGCCTGCATTCACTGCAGAGATGGAAAAGGGGTTTTTCCCTAATATGTGACTTGGACCTGTACCCACTGTTTTTGCTCTTTTCTGAAAGTGCTGTATGAACAACAACAACTGAAAACGACAAAGAAGATTTTGGGGACAAAAAGGATGTCTGCTTAGTCAATGTTCAGGAATTATTTATTGAGGGTTTTCAAGCATTTAATTGTTAGTAGTCATCAGTTGATCTTTGCTCAGATTTAACAAGCAACTAGTTCTGGCTTGCAGTCTTGCTGATTTTGTCTTTTAAACAGCTTATAGACAAATAGCTATGTATTTATATATGTAATATATCAGGGCTGATGATGTGTAGGTCATTGTGTAATGTTTTTTTAGTCCCATTCATTGCTCCATTCTGTAATTCCAACTGTGCCTCTCTATTTGCTACTTTTAAACATTTATAATTTATTTACAATCATAAGTCACTAAAATAACTTCTGGAATAGGCAAGGAAGCCTATAGAAAAAAGCACAGAGAAGAATGATTATTAAGGGAATAAAAATGAAGACACAATAGATTGATAAAATAATATATCATCATAATCATAATAGTCATAGACATGACATATCTATTGAATACTCATCACACACAGACCCTAGTGGATTATGTGTATGTTTCCATTTCATCCTAATAGCACCCTGATGATGTGTGTTCTCTTATTATCCTGTCTAGGTTTTATCTATCCTGTAGCAAATGCTGTTAGTTCCCTGTTATACTCCTTAGGGACTCACCATGTAATGCATGGACTTTAGACTTCTAAATGCCACCCACTGCTTGTCTTTGCCCAATGGCTTTTTTTGAAAGCTGGAGCCAAGTCTGCCCTCTTGCAATGGGAAAGGAGAGTTAACACAACCTACGACTGCCCCCTACCCGTTCACGGCTAGTTGCTGGGATAATGTTCCAAATCAACTACTTGTGCTCAATCCTTACTTCAGGATTATGAAGGAATCCAAACTAAGACATACTTGTGCATTCATGTGTACGTTCATACACACATAAATACAAAACTGCCTTAACTTAGGGAGCTAAGTAAGACATGTTTCTAGGACTGAGAAAGTATTGTCTCAGCTGTGAATTGAATTCCTCAGAAGGAGGCATAAGGGAGTAAAATGAATTTCATCTTCAGGAAGGGCACTACTAATACAGACTCAAATTAGGACAAGTAGCCAAGTCCAGTTTAGCCTTAAGTAGAGAAAACAGAGGAAGAAAGAGGTGTTGCTTTGCACTGAATTGTGGCTGCGCTGCACTGCAGTCACGCACTACAGAGAAAGGATAAGGATGATCAGCTGCTTACTGTCTGGGATTTTCCCCATCAATTGGCAAAATGGGGAGACAATTAGTAAATTATTGAAATCCAATGTGTTCAGATCTGAAATGCTGGCAACTATATTTCTTTGAGGGGATGGTGGCAAGAGCTGGAATGGGTGCTGTATTCACATGTATGTAAAACATACCCACACTCCAGCCCATGCACACTGAGAGGCTGAGAAGTTGTACTGGTCTAGGGGAAAGTGTTAGGAGGATTGTCCTGTGCTTAATATTGCTACATTTTTAAAAAATTGATGTTATGTCTTTCAGGTTCTGGCATTTCTAAGAATTGCGATTGACAGTAAACTTGGAGAAGAACAAAATTTCCCTTAGATTCCTAATATATTTTGTTTCATTTAGCCTTTAAAAATGCTTAATTTGGGGATCATTTCATAATTGGCTCTAAAGAGTTCTTTATATTTCTCTTTTATTATGATTTAAAATATTTTATGGTAGTGGTGGTAGTGCGTGTGTGTGTGTGTGTGTATTTTAAAGTAAGCTACTGATATTATTTAATCCATGATTACTTGAAACTATGTATGATTTCATTTGGCAGCCTGTTTAGAAGTGAATGGAAGCTGCATGCTTCTCCATTACAGCACATGCCGTGAGTGTGAATGTTCATTAGCATATTATGGATCTATAATTTCTGCTTAAAAAAAAAAACAAAACCTATGGAAAGCAATTACCCAGCATGATAAGAGCTGTTTAAACTTCAACATCTTTTCCACTCTCTTTTTTTTCCATGTACGTTCTCCACACCTCTGGATATTTGTTTTTAATGCAACAGAAAGATTGGATATTTCAAGATCTCTGACTGTGGATCATTTGTACAGAGCTCTCTCACTGTCAGAAGACAAGATGGGTTAGGCGATGGCTGAAGCTACTGCCAATTTTCTGATGTCATTACATGGCTAAAAAGAAAAAAAAAGTGTGTTGTGGAAAAGTGAAGTTCCTGAAATAAGAAGTGACTTATCATTTGCTGTGTGACTTTGAGATACTCAATTAGCCTCTCAGAGCTTTGTCTTACTGGCTTTCAGTAGGATCAGTTAGGTCTATCTAGCAGCATGGTTGTGCATAGAAAAGAAGATGGTGCCTTTTAAAGAGCTTTAAAAAGAGTTCAGAGATATACAAATACAGAGTTTCCAGTCATTTTCACTAAGCTTTTTACCTCATTCTTTCTCTCTTTCCTCTACAACCTTACCTTCTACTTGATTTTGTGCTTGCCTCATCCCTAAATTACTGCTCCTTTCCTATCCAGAGCACACTGAGTCTCTTTGATTTTTTCTCACCCAAGCCTCCCACACCTCAACTTTACCCTCAGGGGCTTGTTAAGATGAGCTCAAACTAGAGTGTAGGTTTCATATGGGTGTCTGTCATTTCATCCCTGAATTTCCATTGTCTGAAGAGGGTAGTTGGTGGTGAGTAGCTGACATGGAGGGGGTACATGATTATATTAAATGAATACATCAAGGTATTCCCTAAGAGGAATTTAAATACCAACTAGAAAAGCAGTATCTATTGTGCATATATTTTTCTCACCCCACAACATGTTTAAACTCGATTTAGAAAATTGATGATAGATCCTTAAGCAGAGAGTAATGTTTTACCAAAACCATATTTTAAATGTGTTATATACTCCTTGACACTGAATGACTTCCCTTAAACCACTCATGACAAGTTCACTGATCAATGTTTTCTTTGCTTTTGTTACATTTTTTTTTTCTCTGCCCTGGAGATTGCTGTTTTGCTGGATATAGGCATATTCTGGAAACTTCATTTAAAAATTAATAAATGTGTTTAACTGGAAAATAAGAACTGCTATATTTTCATAGGCACTGGGAAGATACTTCCTCGCTAACCCTTATCCCCAGATCCTTTTTCTTTAATGTCACTCTCTGTAGAATTGCTTGATCAACGAAAGCATGTCTCTTGATGAAAACAGACTGTTCCTCAAAGAACAAATTAAGGACTTTCAGTCCTGGAGGTAAAACACTGTGAGTTCATCATGCAGTGCTGTAAAACAAATGTGTTATGTGCCTGGCAACTCTGTCACACAATCAACAGGAAGCCTGAAATGCTGAGATGGGCTGATTTGCACATTTTCATGAGGTACTTGCAAATGCAATCAAAATAAGCCAATAGGATTTAGGAGCTCTTGCTATGACTCAGCCTCTTGAACTTCAAAAAAAAAAAATTAGCAAATCATTTATTTTATACTAAATAAACATGTTGCATTTTTAAAAGCATTTCAATTCCAGGTTCTGTTTGAGGGTATCATATACTTTAATAAGAATGACCTCGGGAAGAGCTGCGTGGTCTAGTGCACAGAACGGAGGAACTGTGGTCTCAATCTCTGTGGTGCCAATTCTCTTTCTCCCTCCTTTTCCTTGTCATTTCCCCCATCTTTCTGTCTTCAACCTTTTCTTTTACTTATTTCCTCTTGTCTTAGTCTCCAGGTTGAGTTTTGCTCATGATGAATGAATGCTTATGGAAAAAAACTGAAATAGGGTAAGTATTGATTTCTTGGTAAATCACTTTTATTCATTCAACAGATACTTTGTTCAGCACCAGCTGTGTGCTAAGCACTCTGTTAGCCATAAATATAATTTTTAGTAAACCAAAGTCCTTAAAAGGAACTATTTTTAAATGTTTTTGTTTTTTGTTTTTTTAGGGCTAAACCTGCCGAATACGGAGGTTCCAGGCTGGGGGTCGAATTGGAGCTGTAGCTGCTGGCCTACACCACAGCCACAGTGACACCAGATCCGAGCTGCATCTGCAATCTACACCACAGCTAATGGCAACGCTGGATCCTTAACCCACTGAGTGAGGCCAGGGATCAAACCTGTATCCTCATGGATACTAGTCAGATTCATTTCCACTGAGCCACGACGGGAAGTGCAAAAGGAACTATTTAAATGATTGTCTCCCAAACAAAGCTCTGTTACTGTGGTAAACTGCACACCCCAAATCCTTCACCCACACTATTCGCTAAATTCTATATGCAGATGTGAATGGTGAAGAGTGACCCCTGTAAGTTTAAAGGATTTGGAATGGCTGGATGAAGAAATGGACGCCTACATCAAGTTCACTCTTTCGTGAACTAGGAATCAGAGGATTTAACAATTGATTCCTTTATTTGAATTGGTGTTAACATGCTGACAATTTTACACCTCAATTTAGGTGTTATTCAGGAAGCGGGTCTATCTAGACTTTTTATGCAGATTCAGATGTGTTATTGTGTTGTGAGTCAGTGTTGTACGTAAGAACCTTACATGCTTTGATTGTGTGTGTATTGGGATTTCTAGCACATCCTACACTGTGAACGTCAGCCACAGCCTTGGAAAGCCAGATGCTATTTCTCCTTGGACAGTCAGCTCACAGTCAACAAATATTGTCCTTGTGTTCTTCTACGTGTTTCTATCACTTAGCATCCTGAGTGAAATTCCTGGGAGTCTTGTGCTATAAATTCATCTACCAGAGACCCATGTGAAAAATAAGCTCTTATTATAGACTAGGTCTTGGAATAAAGTCATTAATTCATCAGTGAAGTTGTGTGTTCCGCTGTGTTGTGGGTTGAATCCTGCTCCCTCTCCCAACCCCTCAGCTTTATATGTTGAAGTCTGAATCCTCAGTACCTCAGAACATGGTTTTACTTGGAAATAGGGTTTTTGTAGATGTAATTAGTTAAAGATGAGGTCATAGCAGTGGAGGAGAGGGGTTTAATCCAGTAGGACTAGTGTCCTTATTAAGAGAGGAAATTGGAACACAGGGGTAGACCCTCATATGGAGAGAAAGCTAAGTGAAGACAGGAGTCATGTTGCCACAACACAGGGAACTGTCAGAAGTTAGGAGAGAGGTTTGGAACACACCCTGCCCTAGAGCCTTTGAGGCAGGGGAGGGGCATGGTTCTGTGAATACAGTGATCTCAGACTTCCTGCATCCAGAGCTTCAAGACAGTATATTGTTGTTTAAGCCACTTATTTTGTGTTATTTTTGTTATGGCAGCACTAGGAAACTAAAACATTACTTGAGTTACTATTTTGTTAAATGAAAAGGTCAAAATAATATGGTGAAGAGTTAGCGGTACCCTTCACCAACTGTCAAACCAGGAAACGTCCATGTTTTTATATGCTCTCTGAAGTAACACTAGAAACAGCAGTGAGATAAAGATTTGAACCTGCTAATTGAGGGGTAAGTCAGGGTGCTAACATTGGTTGTCTTAAGGGAATTTAGATTGAAGTAATTTATCTCTAGTAGATGAAAAACAATAAAAATATGCATGGTGGGTCCATTAAATCAGAAATTAAAATCCCTTAGTGAAGTTTAGATATACTCCCAGAATCCTTGAGTATTCTAATCTGCATTTATGCTGCGGCGGTAGCTATAAGATAAGTAAAATCACAAACAGCCATGTCCTTATTGATTATGCATCAGCAGAGGCTGGAAGATTTTATTTGTTCTCCCAGGTGGATTGTGAGAGCCAAGTTCTAACAACATGCCGGTGCACGGTTAAATGAATCAAGCTTTTTAAAAAGTTGACAATACAAAAAAGAGATGCAGTGCCACATTTGAGGGTCTGAGAACACATCTTTGAAAATGAAATACAGCAAAAACCTGGGCTGCCAACATTCTCCACTATGCAGGGAAACAATGCAAGCAACTACAGGGCCTAAATAGAAGATAATAGAGAATGAAAACAGAGCAAAAGAGAAAAAAAATGTAGAAATTTATTGAACGACATTAATAAAAGTATAGCTATGTGGGAAAATCTGACATTTCCAGATTTTAGCTACAATACCAAATTGACCTTGAAACATGTATGTATAAGATCAGTGCAAAAATTGTCTTGAATCTTAAATGTGCCAGTTGCTTTTCCAAGCACTTAGTGTATCATTTACTATTTATACATACCGGTTTAATTTTGTTCTCTTATTATTTCATTTTGCATAGATAACCTGAAGTCTAGGGAAGTTTAATCCCATTCCTACAGCCAAACAGCTAACTAGCTTGGAGTTAAAGCCAGTGCTCTATACTATAGCTCTGAGGCAACATAATGTCCCTTTCAAGATTAGCCATCACTATAATAGTGACATACTTAAGAATTTACATTTTTGGAGTTCCCATTGTGGTGCAGTGAGTTAAGGATCAGACTATAGCCCCTCGGGTCTCTACAGAGGCACGGGTTCAATCCCTGGCCTGGTGCAGTGGGTGAAGCATCCACTTTTGCCACAGCTGTGGTGCAGGTTGCAGCTATGGCTTAGATTCGATCCCTGGCCTCTGAACTTCCACATGCTGCTGGTACAGCCACAATTTTTTTTTTAATTGAAAAAAAAAGAATTTATATATATATATTTTTTACCAAAAATCAGTTAAGGGTCAAAGGCTTGATCTCTATCTGACACAGTTAGGAGAATATCTATATTAACATTGTTATTCATTACCATTGAAGAAAGAGGACAATTCTCCAATCCGTAAGAATGAGTGACCAAGAAGAGTGCTTTGAAAATATCTTCCTGTGATGTTTCTCTACAGGTAAGAGCTTTGGCTTTCCTGTCACCAGGGAAGGAAGGAAAGTAAGGTCTGGAGATTAGATGCTGTGAATCATCTCTTATGTATATCTGATAGAGCTTTATTTTTTGGTTGCCAAAAACCAAATGGTCTTACTGGGAGAATGACTGCCAAGTTGGACACCTGTCGTAGTTTTGCTTTCCTTAGTATTATTAGACATGGTGCTGTAACCAATCTGTTTCAACAGTGCCTACAGCAAGCCATTTCTGCTAAGATCCCTGGCCTTAATGAACTGTGCTTAGCCTTACTTGTCCTTGTTCTAGGAAGGAGGATATTCCCCTTTTAACAACTAGGAAGCTGCTGTTAGCATTTTAAATTGATTCTTTAACTTTAAAAATATGTCTTCTCAAATGCCTTAAAAAAAAAAGTAGAAATGAAAACATGCATAGAGTCCAAAGACAGTTAGGAAATTAGAACGTGAAATGTTCCCCACACTTCACCTACCCATGGGTCACTCTTCAGACTTTTGCTCTATCTGCACACCAGTATTATTACTCCTCCATAAAGGCACGTCTATATGGATCCTTTCTTTGGTGATCTCTTAAATAGGTTTTATTGTTTTACTTTTGCTCTCTTTTGAGTTTCTTGGTTTTCTTAAAGTTTTCTAGTTTTTAGCAACTAATAACTAACAAGAGTTTGCAACTAACTAGCAGCCTATAGTTATATTTTATTTAGTTGGTATTATCATGGCTCAGTGCTTACACCAACAAACACATAGATTATTTGGTGAGAATTTTTGTATTTATCCCATGGATTTAGGAGAAATGGTAGGAGTTTTGGAATGAAAGGAAACTCTAATAACAGTTAGCCCAGTTCTTTCCTCACTTTACAGATGAGGAAACTAAACCTGAAGAAATGCAGGAATGTATCTATATTATGTAAACTACTATTTAGTGATTGGGTGAAAATCCCAGGTGAACTGACTCACAGCTTAAGTTCCCTCCATTATGCGGCACAGTCTCTCCAGATCTTTTTTGAGATGAAGACGTAGCTCATTTCTATAATAAATGTTTAAATCACAAGCATGTGCAGAACACCTCAAACTTAGTTCTCCCAAGATTGAGAAGTCTCATGGGATGAATAGAGAAACTTGCTCTAATGTAGAATCCAAAATGTAGCTTGTCTCTATAACTAGAATGAAAATATAGGTGGTGGGAAGATACAGAATATAGAAGGAAGGAGGGAAACTTTTCAGCTCATATTAAAACATTCAACTTTTTCCCCTTTTTTTTCCTTTCTCCCCTTTTCCTAGTAAATCAGAGTCCCAACTACAATGCATTAAGCCATGGCCTAATCAGTGGTGAGAGATGGTCTGAGGTCTGCTTCAGTGAGTGAGAAGCTGGCACTAAAGGCATTTAAGCATCTTCCAGCCATTTCACCCAGTTGATTGTAATGATTGTTGATTGTAATGATTTTTGAGCCATTCTATATTATGGGAAATGTCAAAATCTGTATTGTCCAAGAACTCACACACTTGAAGAAAAAAAAAAAAAAACAGTATATGGGATGTGGAAGTGGAGAAGAAACTGCTAGTTGTGGACAGTAGCTAATCTAATAGCAGCCCTTTTTTTCTTTGATAGATTGAAGTGGCTCTTTATCACTGCCAACCACTCCCCACTGCTCTGGCCTCCCTCTTTTTCTTCCCCCACATCATCACTTCATGTTGATTATTCTGACTGCAGGGTTTTATTTGTGAAGTGCTTTGTCATTTGTACTAGCAGAAAGGTCACCATTGGCAATACTTTCAAAGTAGAACATCTAATTGGTATCATGCAAATTACTTTTCACTCATATTGTAAAAGGAAGTATTGGTCCAAACATTTGGTAGGTAGCCACAGTACAAAAATAAATAAATAAATAAAATAAAAAGGTCTCATATCTGTCTCTCTATAGATGTTTGTCTGAAGCAAAGTTTGTTGCTTTGGATAATACATAGCTGTTTATCTTTTCTATTTTATCTTTCTATTCCTTTCTAATTGATTGTATTCTATCTATTCTATTAAAAAGATTTCTATTACTTTGATTTCATGACTCGGTGAGGGCCTTAAGTCATATTTTTCAAAACAGTGATGTAGATATGCATACCTGACTGCCCTATGGACAACTCCATAAAATTGGTGGCTTTGACAAATGTTACTCAGATTGGAGTTGGAGTTCTATATATTGTCCTTGTACTTGCATACTTTAAAATACTAAAATAAATTTACTTGTGGATTTGGTAAGCATCACTGTTTCTAAAATTATGCCTTATTTCTTTCATTTTTCATTTCTTCATTCTCACATCTCATGTGAACTTAATTCCTAATATGGTTTTTATTTTCATGTGATGTGAGATCATTTTCATTGCTTTGCATAGCACAATTCTTGGCACCTAGACACTTTTGGTAATAATGGCAAGCATTCAGGAAAAGCTATTTTGGTTTTGTTATATATGCCTCTGCTAAGTTAACATGCTTTATTTACCCAATCCTTCTAAAAATATTCTAAATTTTTGATCTGTTACACACACATAAATTGTGTGTATGCATGTATGTATATCTGTGTTTATTATATATAATTATATATTAGTAAATTTTATTTAGCATATAATTTGGTAACATTAACAAAATAATTCAGTTTTTTAAAAACACAATATTAAAAATGAGATCATGCTAGGAGAGATGATAAATACTGGAAATGGTTTAATGTGCATAAAATATTTGATGTACAACAGCATATCTGCTTCAGGGAAACAACACAAGTGGGTCTAAAGCCTTTTTTATAGCCAACGGGAAGTTAGGGACATGATTAACTTGCTCATTTTTCTTTCTTATGATTCTTTGAGAGTCATGGTTCAGGCTTTGACTTTTCTGTTAGAGTAAGCTCTTGCATACTTATACTTTCTTGTATCAGTGTTCTATATCCATTCTCTTGGTGGATCAATAAATAGAATTATTCACATAGGACATAAGTCACTGACACACACACACACAAAAGGGGTCCTATATGCATACGTATGTACTATCTATCTATCTATACATACATACATATATAAATATACACACACCACATGTATCTATAGTATGTGTATCTATCTGTGTATCTGCATCTAAACTCTCCCAGACTGCTCCAGCCCTTGCCAACCTTACCATCTCACATTCATCTTGTGTATTTCTTCCATAAAAGAATCTAATTTGTTTTAAAGTATATGTATTTAAACATGGGGAAAAGAGGCCATCAAAATCAACCTTCACCAACTTGTAAGGAACATAATCTTGAAGGAATGGGAATCTGTGAGCTCATTGCTAGGATATAAATGAGATTGAGGCAATTATGGGATTCATTTACATGGGACTGGGAATATCTGAACGTTTGATAAAGTAGGTTGTCCAAAGCAACTATTTTCATGAGATAAGTCCTCTGGGGGAAGAAAAAGGGGGTTAGGGTGGGGAGAGAAAAAGGTTTGCACTGCTTTCAGGATGAAAGGTGTGGTGGGTAAGAAAACGTGAGTGGTGTCTAGTTCAGAAGTTGGAACTATGCCATCACCATCACATGATCTGTGCCTAAGTCCTGTGGAGAAAAGAGGATACAAGCAGAATTAGAAGGAATGGAATCATCTCCGAAAGGGAAAACCTTAGAAGTACAAGAAGTACTGTATTTTTAGTCACAGAGGACAAAATGCATCAGAGGAAGGGACAGAGTAGTAACGTCTCTTCTGCATGAAATATCTTGTGACTGCACTCACTCAGGGGTGTGAGGTATGATGCTACTTTGGCTCCTCAATGGTTAATTCCTGGAGCCCTTAGAGAGTCATGCATTCTCACAAGCAGGGCTTATGGCTGAACACAAAGGACTTTAGAGACAGCTGATATAAAGGAGGGGAGCAGGCTGGGCAGAAAACCTCAAGTACATACATAATTAGTGTGCATGAGAAGAGAAATTTGGGGAGGGGAAATTATAAGGGCTGGAGGTAAGTGCATCTACCAAAGAGGCCTGTAAGTTTTTAGACAATATGAACCCATTAATATCTACAAGCTATAGAGGGCTGTGCAGTCTTTGGACATAAATAAAAGGTGGGCCAAGAATATGTGGCTGGTGAGAGGAGGGAGGCAGAATTATGAGTGGGTCTCTAGCCAATAATAGTATACAATCCTGTGATCACTCAGTATATGAGGGTTTAGAGAATGCAAACTCTTCCCCAGGAGAAATCATGCGTGGAATGTAAAAAGCAGAGCTGCTTTGTTGAGCCCTGACTACCAGATGCTTCCTCACCTTCTGTGGAAGTTGCTGACTTCAGCCTCTAACTGAAGAGCCATAGAACTTTCCAGGTTCTTCTGGGAAACTCAGACTTCAAATCTAAACTGCTGATTCCAGCAACTAAGAGAAAAGAAAACTGAGACACAGAAGGACCAAATGAGCCAAAGCCACACATATAGGTAGTGGCAGAAATGGGGAAATCCAACACTGATCCATTATGGAAGCTCTGGTACCAATTCCAAATGTTGGGGAGAAGGGTATTCCCCAAACCACCAACAAGTGGTTCTTGGACACCAGCGTAATGTCCCCAAGAATCCAACTAAATCTTAACACTATCTACCCAGAGACAGCATCAGGTTCCAGAGGCTAAGGGTTCAGTCCCACAAGACTCTCCCTCCATTCCCCCAACACACACTTCAGTCACAAGTCCAGGTTAACTGTACTTCTGATCTCCCAACTGTACATTGGAGGTTCCATGACCTCCTCCTGGATTCAATCAATTTGATAGAGTGGCTCACAGAACTCAGAGAAATATGTTACTTATAGATCACAGGTTTAGTATAAAAGGATACAATTCAGTAATATACAGATGGAAGAGATGCACAGGGCCAGGTGTGGGGAGAAGGCCTCAGAGCTTCGGAGCCCTCTCTGAGTGCACCACTTTCCCAAATCTAAGTGTGTTCACCAACCTGAAAGCTCTCTAAATTCAGTCCTGGGTTTTTATAAGAACTTCTGGATTTTTGTAGGAACTGCATTATATAGACATGATTGATTACATCATTAGGCACTGGCTATTGATTCAACCTCTAGCCCCTCTCCCATCCCTGAAAGTTCCAAACCTGTAATCACATGGTTGGCTCCACTGGCAACCAGAACCTAGCTTCGGTGGTGTCCAAAAGTCCCCTCATTAGCATAACAAAAGATATCTTCTCCTCCTACTCCCCCACCCCCATCACTTAAAAATTACACAGGTTTTAGGAGTTCTGTGCTACAAATGGGGGTGAAAACCAAATATATATATTTCTTACTGTAAATCATAATATCACACATACATTGAGATTGCCATGTGGAATGAATGAGAAGATAATATACACTATTTCTATTTTGCTTTCTGATGTTCATGTGGTCCGCAATCAAATTCTTATTGATCCCGCATTTCACATGTAACCATCAAAAGGGTATGAAAAATATTGAATGTGGCCATAGAGGCAAAGCCCAGGACAGAAGGCTTTGTGAGTGGCTGCATGTCCCCCTCTCTCTGGGTTTGTGGCCAGAGGGTGACCGCAGGGAAGAGAGCAGAGCCAAAGCATGAGACGGGTGGGAAGAAGTAACGACTGAGCTCTGGTGCTGTGCTCTCCATCCAGAAATGTTATGCTTTTCAAGGCATCAAGCCTATTTTTCTCTTCTCTCTCTTTTCTCTTTCCACTCTCTTTATCTACTCCAACAGCTCTTTCCTTTTCCTCTCTCAACCTTTTTTGACCTCTCTCTTCCTTCATTTCCTCTGACTTTCCTTTTCCATCTCCCTCCTTCTCTCCTCTGTATTTCTCATCTTCCATTCTCTCATTGCCAAATGGCTTTCCCCAAACTTACACTAATTTACACACACACCAGCATTTCTAAGCATATGCCTTGCTTCCACATATTCTCCTAAAAACTAGGCATTGTCAAAAAATGCTTACTCTTTCCCAGTATGGGAGGAGAAAAATAATCTCTCATGTATTAAAATGTATTCAGTATATTCAAATTGTTTGAGAAGGCCATCATACACCAAAGAAGGGTAAGTAGAATAACAGCTGTACCTCTGTACTAGGTGCTTTTCCTTATCATCACTTCACAACAACACCAGGAAGATTCTCTCCTCTACAGAAATGAGAAATGAGGCTCTGAGAGATTAAATAACTTCCCTATGAAACATACTATTGGTAAAGTGCAAGTCTGTGATCAAATGGCATGGATTTATTTTATAAAAACTAGGTGACGGATACTTTGTTAGGGACAACAAAATCATGCAAATAAGCCTCAGGATAGCATTCGAGGAATAAGAAAGAGTACATCTTTATATCTTTATATAATTATCTGTCATGGTGATTTATTCCACATATGTTAAAATTTCACTTCCTATGCATGAAGCATTGCTGGTAAATAGAAAACAAGTGATTTTTTTCTTTCTCTCAAGAAACCTACAGTATATTGAAGGAGATAAGTAAAAAAATAATTATAACCCAAGATAGTGTGTCATAAAACACAGTGAGGGGAGTGGAAGGATGACAGATATTCAGGAGAGGGAGTTTCTGGGTTTGAGATCTTGTAGGAGGATTAGATCCAGAACATGCAGGAGATGTAGGATGGCCACACTTAGATGAATGAAGGAAGAATGCAAATAGTTTTGTTAACATTGAGGAACTGTATGGCTAAGATGTTACAGGATTATGCATTTGCATTTTTTAAATATTTCAGACTCATGGGATGCTTGGAGGTATAAAGACAAAGATGTATATGGTGGGCAGGGTCTTTGCATGTTGGAAAGAAAGTCTCAGAGCTTGGCAGACATGGAGATGAGGTCATAAAAGAAGGGAGAATAGGAAAATTTCTATCTCTCTACTTCTTGATGCTTATAGCTTTGTGCACAGTAAATACTAAGTTGTTTTTATGGCATGTGCACAATATCTGAATTCACTCATGTGAATGTTAGCTAGCAAATTGTGTACTCTCTGACAAGTTGATAGTCATGAATTGATTTGAAAAAGGGAATGCAGAAGAAAAGAAATTAGTAAGACCACTTGCAGCACTTTCAGAGAGATTTGGCTCCAAGGAAACAGATGAATGAAAGAGACAGTGAAATTTATGCTATTGCTATTGTTATTATTTATGTGCCTCGCTTATGTAACTGTGAACCTTGGGTTTCATGAATCAAAGTTGATTAAATAAATCAACATATTGAGAATGTGCATATAAAAAAGAGTAAATCTGTCTAGCCTGTTAATATTAATACTAACAACAATGGTTAGCATTATAAGCACTGTTGGCAGCTAACATGTATTGGACACATCCTATGTGGCAGGAAGTGCTTCGTATGCACTAGCTCATTTAATCCTCATAGCAGTTATTGGCAATTTTCAGATAAAGAAACCAGAGGGTAGCCATATAGTACAGGCTGTCTGGCTCCAGGGCTCATATTTTTACTCACAATGAAAATTGAAATGATTAATTCTTTCTTTTACCTTTCTAGGTTCTTCCGGCTGATCCAAGAGTTAAATTGACAGGAGAGAGATTCACAGGAGAAAATCAAATTTAATTTCACTTGAACAGGAATCTCACATACATGAGATGGTCAGAGACCCCACACAAATGAGCGGTTCAAAGACAGAGGTAAAAGGAGGTCTATATGCCATCCCAAGCTAAAGAATGGATAGGGGCCCAAGGCTTCGATGAACAAGGAGGGTCATTCACATGACAGTATCTGCCATTCCTGATTTGGGGAAATACAAAGGAAGAAGTTCCAGGCCTCAAGTTAGTATCCATGTCTACAATACTACACTTTAAAAAGTGACTAGTTTCATGGAAACAATAATGTATAATATAGGACAAGAAAAGAATGCTATAGTCAATGTTCAAAATGGGAGGTGTTTTAAAATTTAACAATTCCATTGCCTCTATGAATTTGGAAATTGATCTGTCATTGAGTTGGGCAATTTCAACCATATTTAATTCCTATTTTCATGAGTATTTAGCAGGGGCACCAAATTCTCCTGCTGTGTGATAAAGGAACCCAGGAACTGGTAAGATTCCAGCTCACAGTGTATGTCACTGGCTCAAGAGATGTAGGTAATCCTGGATAAGGTCCCTTTGTTCCCATCTATACTCATATTTTTTCAGGTTATCAGTGAACACTTTAGGAGGCTGGGTGAACACCAAGGCAAAACAAAAATCACTATTTTTTCACTTCATTCTGCCCTCATAGAAGACTCAGCTCTAGTAAGCCCCTTTATTAGACACATATAACCCTTCTCTTTTTAGCATCAGCTGACAGTACTTATGTAGTACCTTTGAGTAGAGAGCAGTGAAGGATCATGCTACTCAACAATAAAGATAATGCAGTAGAGATAATAAAGCTTGATTAGATTGTTCTTCTGCAGTGACTGTGAAAAGTGTAGCACTTGAAGAGATAAAATCATCAGAAAAGCAATGACCTCTCTCTCTTCTCTGAGAACAAGTGTGGGAGGATCTGTGTGGACTCTCTATGTTTTTTTTTTTTTTCAACTTTATTGAAACATAATTGACATATAATTGTGTGTAAGGATAAGATATAGTGTCTTTATTTGATACTGTTTTATTATATACTGCAAATTGATTACCACCATAGAGTTAGCTCACACCTTCATCATGTCACACAAGGTTAAAAAGAAATCGTTTTTTTGTGATAAGAACATTTAAGACCTACTCTCTTAGCAACTTTTGAGTAGGACTCTCTATGTTGCATCAATATTATCTTCAGAATTGTTCTATGGCTTGAGTCATTGTGGATATGAGTGTTTTTTGGATCAGCTTATGAATTGTTTTGATGTTGAGAAACCAGCTTGTTGAGTACTAAATACTCAACCTGTATTTGCTGAATTGAATTGAATCCTTTATACTTTAATACACATGTTACCAAGATGAAGCTCTTGGTGCCCGTAGAACATGAATGGTGTTACCCAGAAAGTGTCATGACACAGTGGTAATGGAAGATCAGTTTTTATTTTAGATTTCAAAAAGGAAGAGTTTTGTTGCCCCCAAGATCATCATCATGACCTGTCTCATATACCAAAGTGAAACAGAAGCAACACAAGTCACTACAGAGAATACAAATTTTGCATCATTACATAGATCTTCCCAAAATTAACAATAAGAAAAGACTCCAAATTGAAAGATTGTCCTTTTAGGAAGTTGTCAAGTGAAAAGTAAGATTGAGTAAAAGTTCTGCGACAGGAACCCACTGTGGAAAACAGTGTGGAGTTTTCTCAAAAAAACAGAAATAGGAGTTTCCTGGTGGCTCAGTGGGTTAAGGAGCTGGTGTTGTCACTGTTGTTGCTCATGTCAATCCCTGGCCAAGGAACTTCTATATGCCAGTGGTGTGGCAAAAGAACAACAACCTAGAAATAGAACTACCGTATGACCCAGCAATTTTGTTCCTGGATATATATCTGAAATAAACAAAAACATTAATTTGAAAAGATACTTGTACCCCAACTTTCATAGCAGCATTATTTACAGTTGCCAAGATGAGCTATGGAAGCAACCTGATTATCCATTAACAGATGTATGGATAAAGAGACATGGTATATATTTGATATATTATATATTTATATATATATATATTTTTATATATATATAAAATTTATGCACAATGGAATACTACTCAGCCATTAAAAATAATGGATTTTTTTTCCATCTGCAACAATCTGGATGGACTTATGCTTAGTGAAATAAGTCAGAGAAAGACTAATACTATGATATCACTTATATGTGGAATCTAAAATATATAACAAACTAGTGAATATAAAAACAAGAAACAGAAAAAGATATAGAGAACAAATTAGTGGTTACAAGTGAGGAGAGGGAAGCAGGGAGGGGCAAAATAGAGATGGGGATTAAGAGGTACAAACTATTCTATATAAAATAAGCTACAAGGATATACTGTACAACACAGGGAATATAGCCCATATTTTATAATATTTTTAAATGGAGTATAACCTTTAAAAATTGTGAATCACCATATTGTATACCTATAATTTATATATAATATTGCACATAAATTATACTTCAATATACTTTAAAAAAAATGCCATGTAGCCACACTACTTAAGGATTACCATCAATTCCTCTGGAGGAGATGTACAATGATTATGTACAAAACAATACCTCCTAAAGTATTGTCTTTAGATATGTACACTAAAGTATATAAAACTTAAAAAACAAGAAATCAAATGGAGATCCAGCTTATGTGTCTACTTAACTCATGCAAATTTAAATTAAGCTGGTCTTGAATAGTTTTGAATGTTGTGAACACAGATTTTTTGGAATGTTAAGCTCTGAGGCTTTCCATTTTTAAAAGAATTCTAAACAAAGTTATGGCTAAATGATATGTCAGTATAAAGACACAAATCACAAAGTATGTACATAAATACATACACATACAAATTTCTAGTAGATTACAGTGAGTATAACAATGTAATGCTTACCATTAATTTTGCAGTAAGGTCAAGGCAGTGCTGTTATCAGCAATGAGGTAAGGCAAACAGAGATTCTTGACACAGTCAGAATTAAGCATTAATAATGTCTCCTTTTTATGTCTTAATTGGGTGTGATTTGCCTCTGATAGCACCTTTCATTATCAGTTCAGCAGGGCATCTATGTGTTCCCTTTGAGGTGTCCATTGTTCTAATTATTCCTGCATGCTGGCTACCCTCAATGCATGTTAAATAATACCAGTAATGCATATTGAAAAAAGCAATATGCCTAGATATATTACAGATACTATGTCAACCTGGGATTGCTTTTTACTCTCCAGATTGTAGAAAGATGTGTGGTTATTTTATGTTGATAGACATTTACATTGATTGAAGGGGAAAAAGAAAGTCCTTATTACAGGGCTGCTAGCAGTATAATTATGGAGTGGCACCTGTGCTGGGTGTATTAGGAACCACGAACCTCTTTAAAACTATGTAGCATGCAATATCAGTAGCTCAGTGGAATCCTCTTTGTACTGGTAATTGCCTACAATTAGACCAAGGTGGCAGGATCTTTTCCTCTCTACCTGTCAGAAGTCAGATGTTGGAATATTGCGCATTGGATTTACTTGCAATACTTAAAATTATTTAATTGTGGAAATCCATATGTAAAGATTTGCTTCTTTTTAGACTTTGACCTTATGGTTAAAGGCCTGATTTTGAATCCAGGCTCTGCCACTTACTAGCTCTGTGACCCCAGGAAAATGTCTTTATCTTTCCAAGCCTCAGTTTTCATTTCAGTTTGTATTTTTCATATATGTATCATTTTATTTTTCTAGTTCTTTGTTAAACATTTTTTATATCTTCTTGGCCTGTGCCTCCATTCTTTTTCTGAGAACTTGGGTCATTTTTACTATCATTATTCTGATCTTTCTTTCTTTTTTTTATCTGGCAGTTTGGCTAGCTCTACCTAGCTGTTCTTCTGGGATTTTACCTTGTTCTTTTGTCTGGAACATAATTCTCTGGGGTCTCATTTTGTCTAACTATTTTTTTTTTTTTTTGCTTTTTAGGGTCACACCTGTGGCACATGGAGGTTCCCAAGCTAGGGGTGGAATCGAAACCATAGCTGCCGGCCTATGCCACAGCCACAGCAATACAGGATCTGAGCTGCATCTGCAACCTACACCACAGCTCACAGCAACACCAGATCCTTAACCTACTGAGTGAGGCCAGGGATCGAACCCAAAACCTCATAATTCCTATTCAGATTCATTTTCACTGAGCCACAATGGGAACTCCTCATTTTGTCTAATTTTTTGTATTTATGGTCTGTTCCTCAGGTTGGAGGATCTTAGTTCCTCTTGCTTCTGGTGTCTGTGCCCTGGTGGGTGAGTTAGGTCCAGGAGTTTGTGCAGGCTTCCTGGTGGGAAGGACTGGCACCTGCCCTTTGTTGGTGGAGCTGGGCCAGGGCCCTCTGCTGGGCAGGGCCTTGTCAAGAGGATGTGTTTAGAGGCAGCTATGAGCTCAGGACCACTTTAGGCAGACCGTGTCCTGGTGGGTGAGGCTGTGTTCCCACCTGTTGGTTGTTTGTCCTGAGGCTTCAGGCAGTGGGGTCCACTCATTGCTGGGTGGGGCCAGTTCTCTGCATCAAAACGGTGAACTCGAGGAGAGCTCACGCCAATGGCTATCACCTCAAGCATCTGCCAGCAGTGTCCTTGCCCTCACAGTCAGCCATAGCTTCCCACCGCCTCAGGAGATCCTCCAAGACCCACAGGTAGGTCTGGCCCAGGCCTGAAGTCGCTGCTTTGTGTTGGATCCCAGTGTGTTTAAATCTTGTGTGCGCCCTCCAGGAGCAGAGTCTCTGCATCCCCCAGTCCTGTGGAGTTCCCGTGCTCAAGCCCTGCTGGTTTTCAATGCCAGGTGCGCTGGGGGCTCCTCTTCCTGATGCTGGACCCCCAGGCTGGGGAACCTGATGTGGGGCTCAGAACTGTCATGTGAGAGAGCCTCTGTGATATAACTATTTTCCAGTTTGCAGGTCGCCCACCCAGTGGGGATGGGATTTGATTATACTGCAGATATGCCCCTTCTCCTCTCTCATTGTGGCTACTTCTTTATCTTTGGATGTAGAATATCTTTTTTGGTCAATTCTAGTCTTTTTTGTCTATAGTGGTTCAGGAGTTAGTTCTGATTTTGGCATTTTTGCAAGAGGAGGTAAGGGCAGTCAATTTCTCTCCCATCTTGTCTCTTCCCTCTGAGCTTTTCTTGTGGAGATTTTTAAGGAATTGTTCTTAACTTTTGCCAGCTTCTGTCCAGGGTCCGAGGATCTCTTAACAGTAGCTACTTTGGGGCAGAGTTCAAGTCTTTCTTTTCTTTCTTTCTTTTTTTTTGCTAAAAACTGGGGTTAATAATAGCAACCCCTTATTGATTTAGCAAAGGAATAATTTCTAGATGCAGACTAAAAATTATGTGAAAAATGGTAGCTGAAATGATGTTGTGATTATGTTGCTGAAACTCTCCATCCACTGGTGCCAAATGGAAACTCAGAGACAAACTTTGGGTGAAGTAGAAATAAATAGCTTTTATTGCTTTGCCAGGCAAAGGAGGCCATGGCAGGCTAATGCCTTAATGACTGGGGCCTCCTCTGAGGAAGAATGGCAGGGGGTTTTATAGTCCAAAAGGAGAAAAAGAGGGTTTCAGATAAGAATCAGGGCTGGGGCAGACATGCATTCTTCTTTCTTTTGAGGAATCTTAGTCATCAAAGCTGGTACCAGGAGATCTTGGCATGATCTTGGTGGCGGTCTTCTGGGTTATTGCCTAAAGTAACAGTACTTTTGAAAATGGCATATTGATCAGAGATTAGAACAAAGTAAAAAAATTCTTGACAAAACATCATGTGCTAATGATATTTAATCCACAGGCCCTTGTGCTCAGGGTGGCTAATCTTTAGTTTACAGGTGATTGTGTTTAGGTTATAATCAAACAAGAAGAACAAGGAAGAGCTCCAAGCTGCTAAGTTTTAATATATTTATTTCTAAGAGAAACATAAGGAATATAACTTCTCTTAGGTGTATAACATGCCTATGTCATTATGTGTATCCTTGAGAGGAAACCAGGGTCCTGCCCCAAGGCTGTACTATTGTTGCTTGACTGTTCCTCCATTGCCTTTGTTATCCCCTCCATTCCCCAATCATCAAGTGTCTGAACCTATCCTTTGGAACTCAGGGAAGTTGAATGAAGCTCATTTCCTAAAAACAAGAAATCGGAGACACAGAAAGGCTTTGGTGCTCCTGAGCCCTACAGAACCCTGCTTGGTTTCAGTGATAATTATGATACATGAATCAATTATCCAATATCTAAATAATTTTTAATTTTAATATATTAACTTTCTCAGTGCTGACAAACTTCTAATATTTTCTGGGATACTAATAGAAATCAGCAAGTTAATGGTTCCTTTCCTTGAAGACATTTAACAATCCTCTTGTCTGAGTTCACCTTCTTGCAGTTCTTGAAATGCTGTCCCTTCATCTGAATTTCCTTTTACTGTGATAGGTTTCCTAGTCATTTTTCAGTCACTTACTAGTTGTTTGTCAAGTTGCTGGAGTTTCATACTCCTAAAAGCAAAGATGCAGCACAACATGAGAACATTGGCCAGTCAACAACTGACCTGACTTGCTTATAGCCTTCGTCTGTGGAAATGTAGAAAGTAGAAGAATGACTAAAACGCATTTCAGTAGACTTCTTGAGGTCTCAAACTGCTGTATTTTTTCTCCTACTTCTCGCAGAAATTCTGGTTTTGGAATTAAGGCAGGAGGTTTTAGAGCCCTCAACGGTCTTAACACCTTCTCTATTAAAAACTCCCTTAGTAGGGTTTTATGATTCTAACACAGGTATCTGGTTTCTCCTCTGAAAAGGAACAAATTTTAGGGGATAATGAAAAGCTCCAGAAGAGCAGATATATCTGGATTCGAGTTCCGGTTTTCACTTGTTAGCTACTTGAACAGCGATCGATGACTGTAAGTTCAGGCTGTTCAAGATGGCTGTTCTCCTGCTCTCTGTACATATCCTGATTCACGACTAGTGCCTGCTTCACCTGTACCCTGTGCACATGATTGACTTCCCTAAGTACTTGCCCCAGGCCTCAGCTACTGATTGTTCTAATCAAGGTTGGGGGTGGTGAGGGGCATGACCCTTGCTGGTTTCCCTAGTAACTAATGAGACAACTTGAGATCAATTATAACTGGGAAACTCCCTGCCACTGCCCCCCCATCCTGAGAGCAAAGCCTGTTACCATGTTCAACCCACCATCCTCAGCACATGATCAGGTGTCCCTCCAGAACTTTCCTTCAGATCTGTAAGCTCCCCCATCCTTTAAACTATTGATGTCTTTTTCATTGACTCTTTCTTTGGTCTTAAAGCTGAGCATGTACAGGCCTCATAGACTTGCAAAATGCAGCCTGATACTTAGTTTCTTAGAACTTGCATTTTTTTGTTTTATTGTTTATTCAATGACATAGCTCCTTCTTAGGTATTTTTGGGTGAGAAACAAATGAGAAAATAATATATAAAGAAATCATCAAAATATCTTCCTTTTTCTCATGATAGGTTTCTGGGTGTTCCACGTAGACAAAAGTCCTCTAAACTTGTAGTCCCCTCGTGAAAAAGGACAGACAGCATGCTGAAAGCTATGAGGTGTGTGTTAAACAAAAAACTCTTCAGCCCCCTCTTATATTATTAGGAGTATATATATTAGGATTAATGAGATGCATGTCTAGGAAAAAGGGCCTTATTCACTTGGAATGCAATGCTTAATCAGTAGCTATCTCGTATATTGATAAGATTCTTGGAAACGTACTAGTGGAAAGACAAAATTTTTAAGGCCTTTTCCTTCATTCCCTTAGGGCCCACGTTAGGACAGATATAGGCAACTCACTTAAATTCTGTCCCTTAGGCAGAATTCATTTTCATGAATAAAATAGTGTTATATTTGAAGGATTTTTTTTTTTTCATTTTGGCACTATAAAAATTCTGTAAGCATAGAATTGTTTTAATAGGGTAAAATGTGCATATAACAGTTTGTCAAGTAGTCATATGTTCTGTAGCCTTTGTCATCCTGAACATGTGTGCCTTTTCCAATGAAAATTGTTTTGAGGTCTCAATTACAAGAAAGGGATGCTTGTATGATACTTTAGAGGTCTGGTAATAAAGATCTAATTTGGAAACAATCTATTCTCCAGGTCCCTATCATTAACATATGTCACAGCATTTTTAAAAAAACTGTAACTAAATGAGGTTGAAAATATAATCCAAGCTTTAAAACCTGGTCAATAGGTGATAAATTTCCAAGTAAATGAAGTACTGCCTTCCCAGTGGATCAATCTGTTTTGTGTCCTCTTAATTTATGCATCATTCCCATGCCATTTCCCTACCTTATTCAAGAATCCCACCTATAATCAGGGCTTCTTTGTAAACTGACTCAATTCCTTTCTCAAATTAAAATATGGAGAAGAAGCAAAAGCACAAGGAAAAGTTTTTATACATTAAATATATTCTCCAAAAGGTATTGGCATGAAAGGTAGATTTTTAAAAGGATAGACCATGATGTAAAATCATTCTTGATGCAGTTGAGGTTTGGGAGAAAGAACTGATTCTCAATAAAAAATGAAGTTAGATATTTTAAAATAATAAAGAATCTAAGGTAGTAACAAAAAAATAACTGGTATACCTAGAGCTTTCCACTTGCCCAAGATAACAGTTTTCTAAGTAAAATTTCTTTCCCAAATCTAGACTATTAGTACTCTATTTCTTCAACACAAAGGTCCCTAATACTGTGGCACCTTATTTTTCTTCTGCCTTTTCTTTATAATATCAGGATAAAACCATTTTTTCTACAGTAGTGTATTTATTTGAGATCTTGAGTACTTGAGTACTTGCAAAAATGGAGCAAATTGAACAAACGGACAAAATGATAACTTGGGAGAGCTGTTTTCAGCCTCAAAATGGAATTAACCCAAGGAAGAAAATTGCAATTACTTGGCTTCCTACAAAACAAAACTAGTTTTCCCCCTGCCTTCTCTTCTTGCCTCTTCCTCTCTTCCTTACAGTACATTGGGACTTTTGAGTGAAGGAATGGAAAACAGTTAATAAAACCTTTGATGGGTATTAATTACTTTCCACTTAATTACCTGCCATGTGGATCTTGTTGAACTATTGATTACTGGCAAACATACATCCCACTGGGGATAAGTGTGATTTAACTTCATCCAAAGAGTCAATTAGCCCAAGTAACATGGGGAGAGCTGATGCTTCACCTCAATAGCTGGGGTTTCTTGCCAAGAAGGGTGGATAAGCCATTTATTTGTTCATTAAAACACGGTAGTTACTAGCAACAGGAGGCACTTACCAGGTGTTACTGAGATTGGTAAAATGTCACTCTGTGCCATCAAAGATGAGCTGCATGGTATAGAAGTATTATGGGCCAAGGCTGTCTTGCCTGAGAACCCTAGAGGAACTGTTGAGGTTCTCTATTTTGTAAAAATGATAACCAACAACTTTATCAAATACACCTAAACACTGCTGTTGTTTGTAGAGACAATGTCGCCTTCTGCTGAGTGACTTTTGGGAGGCCAGTTTCTTTTCTTTGATATCCTAGATCAAAAGACTTTTTCTAAAGCTTCACTTCATGAATTGCTGAACCCCTTGTGCATTTTGCCACCAAGTCAACAGGCTTTTGGGAGATGTAGGAAAATTGGGGAAAGATATGTGTGAGAGAAAGAAAGATTGTTACATTGACCAATATTTTGTATTAATTTGTACCTTGAAGCCTGTAAAAAATTGATGAATCTGATCATCTTAAAATTTTATCCATTAAACCTCATATTAGGGTCTTAAAAATCCTTCATTATTAGATATGTGTTTTATTGCATTCTTATGAGTTAAAGTAATTCTTTTTTTTTTTTTTTTTTTTTTTGCCATTTCTTGGGCCGCTCCCACAGCATATGGAGTTACCCAGGCTAGGGGTTGAATCGGAGCTGTAGCTGCCAGCCTACGCCAGAGCCACAGCAACGTGGGATCAGAGCTGCATCTGCAACCTACACCACAGCTCATGGCAATGCCGGATTCTTAACCCACTGAGCAAGGGCAGGGACCGAACCTGCAACCTCATGGTTCCTAGTCAGATTCGTTAACCACTGCACCACGACGGGAACTCCTGAGTTAAAGTAATTCTGTAAGAGATAGCCAACTCCAGGAGTTATAGGGAAAGGGTTAGAAGAATACATTGATTGGTAGGTTGGGGGTAGAACCTTGGTCAATAAATTGTGCAAAGCAGACTGTTGTACAAAATTATGATAAAAACCCAAAATACCTTTATTAAAGTTGTATTGAAGTATTGTTGATTTATGAGGTTGTGATAATTTCTTTTGTACAACAAAGTGATTTAATTTTGCATATACACATCATTTATTTTTCAAATTCTTTTCCCACATGGATTATCACAGAATATTGGGCAGAGTTCTCTGTGCTGTAGAGCAGGTCCCGATTGGCCGATCATTCCATATACCTCAGTATGCACATACTAATCCCAAACCTCCAGTCCACCCTCACCATCTGTCACCTTTGGTAACCATAAGTTTGTTGTCAAAGTCTGTGAGTCTGTGTCTGTTCTGCAAATTCATTTTTATGGATTTTTAGATTCCACATATAAGTGATAGCATAGGATGTTTGTCTTTCACTGTCTGACTAATAGCTCATGGTCATACAATGATGATGTAAATGTTTTAACTACATAATTGTTAGTAACTCCTTTTTTTTTTGTCTTTTGTCTTTTTTGTTGTTGTTGTCGTTGCTATTTCTTGGGCCGCTCCCGCGGCATATGGAGGTTCCCAGGCTAGGGGTCGAATCGGAGCTGTAGCCACCGGCCTACGCCAGAGCCACAGCAACGCGGGATCCGAGCCGCGTCTGCAACCTACACCACAGCTCATGGCAATGCCGGATCGTTAACCCACTGAGCAAGGGCAGGGACCGAACCTGCAACCTCATGGTTCCTAGTCGGATTCGTTAACCACTGCGCCACGATGGGAACTCCATGTAACTCTTGTTTATATGTATGCAGTACTGAACTTTAGAGAATTAGCCCGGTTAAATTTAGTACACAGTGACTTCACAACAAAGCCAATCATTTTAATTTCCAGTTCACAGATAAGTTTTTAAAAACTTAAAAATAAGAATTATTAACATTTGTATACTCAAAAAGTTTATATTATCATTGTATAACCATGATCATATTTCATTTTATAGGTTCTTCATAAAAATTCACGTGCTGTAGAATTATTGTCATATACCCATTTGCAGGAAGTCAGATCTAAAAATCAGTAAGAAGTAACTTAGCTGCAGACACCTAAGTAGGACTTGCACTCAGGTTTCTTGAACTCCAGATCTTCCTTCAACTGGCTCTTGGTGATCCTTTACGACGATCTTGCCAGGTGGGCCCTGAAGACAGCAAAATGGCACTCAGAGTTAATGTGAATTTCAAACTCTAGGTTAAATTAAATATAGGAATGATACATTTGCACTGTGTTTACCACCAAACCCCCAATATGCCAAAGCCTCTGTGGCTTTGCATATTTTCTCTCAAGTGTATTTATTTATTTTTCCTTACGCTTTTTGTGATAATGATATATATTTGCTGGAGTGAACACCTCCATTTCTATCATGCAGTCTGATGACTAAAACATTTTAATTAAGCATTTAACTTCACCATGCTCCCATTCACTTTAAAGCATCTTCTTTCTAACTAAAGCAGAGTATTCAGGCACAAAAGGGGAGCAGATACACGTGGTAGTCATCATCAGATTTCAGGTATTTGACTGTTAGTAAAAGCCTTTCCTGAGGGAAGGGCCCAGTGTGTACATGTCATCTCCATGACAATGACAAAACAATGACAGTATTCACAATGATGCCCAGTTGGACTAGGCACTATATTTGGAATAAACATTTTCTGTCTCAGGATGATCTCTAACAGTGAGTCAAAGCACACTGTAGCTTCCAAAATGGTACATGCTGGCTGTGGGCACAAATTCTGTATGATTCATGATTTCTGCTTGTTTTGCTTTTAAAATAAAAATATGCTGGGCCTAAGGTTGTTGGAGAAACCCAGACTTAAGACTCAGGGAAAATGAAAATGACAGCTAAAGGTAATTTCCAAACCTTCCTTTTCATCTGCGAGACCTTAACAAATAGATTACCTCATAGAACTTCCTTTTTCCTTTCTCCTAGTTTCTAAAAGCTCTATCTTCAGATTCCTTAGCAGCTGAACATAATATTTCTTGTGTAGATTAGAAAATGAAGGGCCAAACTTAAGCAGTCAATGGGCCACATGTGGTCCACAGATCATAGTTGGATGATCTTGCTCTATATCTTCATTTTGGTGGTACTCATATAACTATATATGTTTGTGAAAACTCACATTTACATGCTTAATTATAAAGATTATAAATTCTTTGTAATTATAAAATTATAGATTTCACTGAATGTAAATTATGTTTTAATATAAATGGGAAGAAAATCAGAGTATGTTCTGGGATCACAAGAGTGAAAATCTAAAAGGCCCTATAACCATTTATTAAATTGACTTTGTAGTTAAAGAAATTCCCACATAAAAAGCTTTAGTTCCAAAGGCCCTCATGGGGAATTTTTATCAAATACTGAATATTCTTAACTCTTGCAGGGTTTGGTAGAGATACTTTCTAAGGTATTTCAAGAGGCCAACATAACTCTAATATCAAATCTAGATAAGAATACCATATACAAAGAAAATTGCAGACAAATAACCATTGTGAGTATAGGCACAAGGTCCATAACAATTACTATCAAACTGAATCTAACATTATACAAAGACATTAAGCTATCATGACCAAGTGGGTTTTATCCCAGCAATGCAAAATTGGTTTAATACATAGAAGTAGATCATATCTCATAAAACCTCAATAATTTAAAAGAATTGAATTCATACAGAGTATATTTTCTTACATAGTGAAATCAAAGTAGAAAGCAATAATAAAAAGATAACAAGAAAGTCTTCAAACAGAAACCAGACAACACACTTCTAAACAACGCATGAGTCAAATGGAAAGTCTGAAAGGGAAAAGATGAATTAGACCAAATGAAAATGAAAATACAACACATCAGAATTTCTGAGACATAGGTAAAGTAGTGAAAATTTACAGTAAGGAAATTTTACAGCACTAAATATATAAAGAAGATGAAAAGTTTCAAATCAGTAATCTTAAGAACCTGAAAAAGAGCAAAGTGATCCCAAAACAAGGGAATGAAGAAAATAATAGAGATAAGAGCAGAAATCAAGTGAAATTGAAAAAAAAAGAACTGGTACTTTGAAAAGACCAATACATTTGAGAAACTTCTCACCTCACACCCGTTAGGATGACTACTACTACAAAAAAAAAGTGTTGGTGAGCATATGAATAAATTGGAACGGTGAGCATATAGATAAACTGAAACCCTTGTGCATTGTTGGTGGGATTGTAAAATGAGAGAAACTTTATGGAAGACAGTATAAAATTTCCTCAAAAGATCCAGCAATTCCACTTTTGAGTGCATATGCAGAAGAACTGAAATCAAGGTCTTGAAGAGACATTTGCCTACCCATGCTTGTAGCAGCACTATTCACAGTAAGCTGAGAGGTGGTAGCAACACAAATACTCACTGACAGATGAATGGATAAACAAAATGTAATACATACATATAGCAGAATATTATTCATCCCTAAAAGGGAATCGAATCCTGCCATATGCTACAATATGGATAAACCCTGAGGACATTATGTGAAGTAAAACAAGCCAGTCACAAAAACCAAGTTCTCTGATTCTGCTTACATGAGGTATCTAAAGTAATCATATTCATTGCAACAGAAAGTAGGATGGGGTTACCAGAGGCTGGAGGGAAGCAGAAAAGGGAAATTAATGTTTAAAGGGTGTAAGTTTTCAGTTTTTCAAAATGAAAAATCTCTGGAGATCTTTCATGACAATGTGAATACACTTAAGACTACTTAACCACTTTAATCGCTTCTCGGCCTTTTGGCTAAGATCAAGTGAAGACTACTTAACTACTTAAAAGTGGTTATTATGGGAAAACTGATGTAAAGAACTATTACTCGATAGAAAAAAATCTGATTAAAAATGGGCAGAGGATCTCAACAGTCATTTTTTTTCCAAAAAAACCCAAAAATGATTAACAGGTACATGAAAAGGTGGTCAATATCATTAATCATTGGGTAAGTGTAAATCAAAACCATGATGCCATTCTAACAGGTGAAAGGAGATAGCAAATATCAAAAAATTAAAAAAAAAAAAGAAATAACAAATGGTGAAGATGTGAAGAAAAAGAATCCCTTATACACCCCTGATGAGAATGTGAATTAGTGCAGCTATTATGGAAAATAGTAGAGATTTTCCTTTAAAAAATTTAAAACAGAATTACCACATGATCTAGAAATTCTGTCTCTGGGTATTTATCCAAAGGAAACAAAATTTCTACCTTAAAAAGACTCCTGCACTCCCATAATCATTGCAACACTATTTGTAATGACTAAGAAAGAAACAACCTGTCCATTGATAAATGAATGGATAAATAAAATGTGGGGTATCTATACAATGGAATTATTACTCAGCCAGAAAAAAGGAGGACACGCTGTCATTTGCAAAACATGGATGGACCTTGAGGGTATTATGCTAAGCTAAATAAGTCAAAGACAGATACCACAAATACCATGTAGTCTCAGTTATATGTGGAATCCTATACCAAAGATGCAAAAATGAACACAGATACAGAGAACATATTAGTGAATTGGGGAGTAGGGGATGGACTAAATTGGTGAAGATGGTCAATTGTATACAAACTTCCACTTATAAATTCTAGGGGTGTAATGTACAGTTTGGTAACTATAGTTAACAGTACTGGATTGTATAATTGAAAGTCACTAAGATATCTTAAATTTTCATCACAAGAAAAAGATTGTAGCTGTGTGTGGTGATGGATCTTAACTTTTGTGGTAATTATTTCACAATATATACATACATCAAATCATGCTATATACACTTAAAACTATATAGTGCTATTTGTCAATTGTATCTCAGTTAAAAAAAAAAATCTATCCTGTAAGTTAGTAATTACACACCGGAGTAATTATTCAGGAGAATTTTTGCTCACAGAAAGTCTTAAGAATATTTATTTCTGCTTTATAAATAATATTTAAATGTTAGAAACATCTCAAAATTTATTTACAAGAAATGGATAAACTATGGTATATTCAGATAATGGAAGAGTACTCTGCATTATAAAGGAGCTATTGATACACAAAACAATATAATCTTAAAAGCATTAAGGTGAGTGACAGAAGCCATATACAGAGTACATATTTCATGAAGTTTTAGATATAACCAAAGGTAAGTGGTTTGGATAGAAATCATTTTAACAGTGTCTTTGGGTGGTGGGATTTACTAGGAAAGAACACAAAGGAACTTTGTGTTTTAAAAATATCCTGTGCCTTGAGGATATAGATTTAACCCTTATAAGCATGTTTTCTAACTTATCAAACTCAACAAAATTTATGATTAGATAGATATGTGCATTTCACTTGAAGTAACATATCTCAATTATAAAACATTGTAAAAATGAATGTGGAAAACTATTAATACAAGTTAGGATCTTATTAGAGCTCTATTTAGTTTTTAAAGTTGTGTGTAGGTTTTTAACCAAGGTCCTAGTGGGTGGTCAGTGTTGGAGGCTTGCCATATTCTAAAAAGAAATCAACTTACTAAGTTAAAAAAAAGTGATCCATGCCTAGACTAATGACAAAGTTCATTATGAACAAGGAATATAATGAATCTAATCTTGCGTTCCTGAAATAGTCCCTTTCTAAAAAAAAAATTTACAACACTATGAAAATGAGGCCTTTTGGTGTTCTGATTTGACTAAAAGATACAGCCTAGATTAGCCAGAAGAGAGTGGCTAGGTAACATTTATATTCCTCCAATGTTTTTTTTTTTAAATTTTTCCTAAACCTGGTTTTTGATGATATAGTGGTAATTCAGAATAGTGGTTTAGTAGTCAGTTGTCTGGGTTTGCATTACAGTTCTGCCATTTAACTAACTACATGATCTTGGGGAAGTTATTTAAACTCTGTTGTCCAAGTTTTCTCATATGTAGGGGTGATAATCTTAGTCTCAAAAGATAAAACATGTCTCAAAAGATTGCCTTAAATACATAATATACTAAAAGATGTCTGACACATAGTAAATATTTACTCAATAATAACTATACTATCACTAATACTAATAGCATTCTATTCTGCTAATTAAAAGCAAAACTACCTTTTGGGAAACAAAAGAAATGGTAAAACTTCTTATTAAAAAATACCTGAGTAAATGATACCAATTTTCCAAAACAGTCACTTAAAAATCCTCTAAAATATTCTCATAGGTCACATCATGATTAAGACAGTGGCTTTTTAATGTATTTATGTCATTGACAATATTCAAATTATTATTGACAAAGCAAGTTACTCTGCTGCATGGGATTGTTAATTATAACCACTGAGATATTGGAGAATTACTTAGTCCTGCTAAAATAATAAGTACCTGTGTCATCATAATTAATGTTAATCACCTCTTGATAGATAACTATCAAGTTCATAATTCTTCTAAGGTCTGTCATGATTCATGATAATAAAAATCATGACCTTAGTATAGAGAAGGGTAATCATTTTCCTCCTCTTGCGAGTGGGCAATGATCCAATTCTTTTAAAAAGAATATAAAAATATCTAGCTTGAAAATAATAAGAAAGTCCAAGACTCATTTTTTCTCTTACACATTTAAATTTCTATATTGCTTGATTCTGGCAATGATACCATAGATGTAGATTTTGCAAGTATATTAATAATTGGAGACTTATCTTAAACTCACAGAGCTTTAAAAAAACCTATCCAAAGACTCAAAGGCAAATGTAAAGTTAATCTAAAGTCTGAAAAGTCCTGCTATTTTTAGAAGACTTTTTTGAATAAGATTAAAAAGAGTCCAATGATAATCAATACATCGAGTTAATCTAAAATTTCCTTGTTCCTCACAGAAAGGTGTCATAGCAAGAATTCAAACCTTCAGTTGCTCCAGTAGAAAGATACCAAAGTTTGAAGGCATTAAGTGAACAACTAGTCTTGTCTTTATTTTTACAAAGTGGTAGATAACCCTTTCTAAGGTGTGGAAACTGCATATTGAATACTTTCATATGGAACTGTAACTGAGGAATTTATGGAAGTAAATGACTTGATGCAGAACAGGACTTCTCTTAAGAACAAATTTTAAATAAATTTACTTTTTTGAGCTTGCATTGGCTAACCATTTTAGTCCTCTCCATAGTTAGGACCTGTAACAACTTTGGAATTGTACTCATATTATGTAATTGTCTTAGGACCTTAAAGCTGGGAGAAAATAACTTTCCATATGTAATGAGAGTAACATGGTTCCTCAAAAATCTTAAATAGAACCCTGCTAAAGTAAGAGAGACCTATCTTGGAATCTGCCACCTACCATTATTTTTAATTCTAAATGTCTTCAACTAAACTTTAAGTAATATCATTTAATCAACTTTCAGTGACTATTTACATTTTGTAGCAAGGTTTGTGGGAAATAAAATCTATCTGTCCATGTATCTATCTGTCACTATCTAAGCTTGGCCTAGAAGCAGTCCAGTTTTATTTGTTACATGGGTAAGGTATGAACATCAATTAAGTTGTTCTGGTTCTTCAGAATGATATGGTCATTTAAAATGAAATGTTGTAAATCTTTGATTTATAAAACAAAACACATTTATATATACAAGCGTTTTTTGTTTTTGTTTGTTTGGTTTTTTTTTTTTTTTTTTTTTTTTTTTTAGGGCTGAGCCTACAGTATATGGAGGTTCCCAGGGTATGGGTTGAATCTGAGCTGTAGCTGCTGGCCTACTCCATAGCCATAGCCATGCCAGATTTGAGCCACAGCTCACAGCAACACCAGATCCTTAACCCAGTGAGCAAGGCCAGGGATTAAATCTGTGTCCTTAGGGATGCCAGTCAGATTTGTTTCCACTGAGCCATGACGTGAACTCCTGTATCAGTGTTTCTTAACCAGGGGTGATTGGCTCTCCAACCTTCCATGGAATATGGGTAATTTTGGAGACAATTTTGTAGACAGCTAAGGGGTAGTACTGTCATATAGTGAGTACAGACCAGAGATGCTGATAAATTGCCTACAATATAAAAGACAACAAAGAACTTTCTAATCCAAAATGTCAACAGTGCCAAGGTTGAAAAACTCTGATATACATAAATCAAAATGTGTTACAAACCAAATTAAACTGATTGGGTCTCTTCAATTTCTTTCTATTGTAGAGGAGGAAGAAATTTTTCTCTTACCTTTCTAGGTTCTTCTAGAAAGAACCTAACATTTAAATTGGCATGAAACAGATTAACAGGAGAAAATAAAATTTGAATAGCATATATACATGGGAAACCCAGGGAAACTAACTCCCCCAAATGGCTGAAATCCTTTCCTCAAATATCATCTTTAATGACAAAAAAGGATGTTGGGGGTAGTGGTTTGGGCCTTCAAAGGGGAGGAAGGATGTGGATGTGGAGAAACAAATATTTGGTAAATAAATATTTGCTGGGCCATGCAGAGATACTGGACACAAAAGAGACACAAAGTAGACTATCTTTTAGCCCTGCCTAGAGTGTTCCCCAGAACTTCAAGCCCATATTCTTTGTAGATATCTCTGGTGAAAACTGTATTCTGGGAAGAAGTCCTCATACTAAATTCTTTAAGACAGTTAGGGTGAAGGTCAAAGTGTCTACCTGGGCCTTTAGACCATTGACTATTTTAGCTCAAATGCCAAAAAAGACATTTTGGCATAGTAAGTTTTTCTCTCTTAAACCATTAACATGAATAATTATTCTCATTATGTAGAGTATGCAGTACCTAATAGATTATTGACTTACCTATTACCTAAATAGATAATGGACTAAGGGTTTTCTTAGATTTAAACTACGAACTAAAGAATCACTTTTTTTTTTGTCTCCATTACACACTAAATTAACTAAAATACTGCAAAATAAATGTTTCCCTCAATCAAGAAAATAGCATAATATTGAAATCATTTAACTTATTGTAAGAATTTTTCCTTCTTTTCTAATCATTTTTTTACTGGTTTGTTCATTTGATTTCTTTGTTTACTTATGTTGCTTTCATTGTTTGAAATTGGAAAAGGGACTCCAACATTCAAGATTTTACCTGGAGTACCATGTCATGGGAACACAGAATGACTTGCTCAGGTGTTCAGCAAGGGAATCTTAAATGTTATATAGGTAGATTATCATGGAAGTACCTGGCTAATATGAGAGAAGTCTATGTTTAAATTCAAAATCAAGAAAAAAGTGTTAAGAATTTGTTGCACAACAGTTTGTGGTTTTAACATGTGCTTTATCAAAATATTGCAGGAGATACTGAGAAAAAGCATCTCCTCTGTCCTCTAAATTGGTTATTTTCAAAAGTTGTGCTATATGATTTTTTAAAATATGTGTATCAAATACATAGATTTCATGTTCTTAGTACTATTTAGATACTAATCACCAGGCTAGACAACAAAAGTATTATAGAGGTAGATAAAAAGAAAGAAAAATACTCTCTGGGAGTTTCCATCTTGGAGCAATTTTTGAGTAATATGGATAGCATTTGTTTCAGTACCACATTTCATCATAAACCAAGACTATGGAGTTCCTGTCATGGCTCAGTGGTTAACGAATCCGACTAGGAACCATGAAGTTGTGGGTTCCATCCCTGGCTTCACTCAGTGGGTTAAGGATCCGGCATTGCAGTGAGCTGTGATGTAGGTCACAAATGTGGCTCACATCCCACGTTGCTGTGGCTCTGGCGTGGGCTGGCAGCTACAGCTCCGACTGGAACCCTAGCCTGGGAATCTCCGTATGCCGTGGTATGGCCCTAGAAAAGACAAAAAGACAAAAAAAAACACCCAAAAAACAAAAAAACCCACAGGACTATAGTTCAGAAAATGGGATGAACAATGCATATAGAATGAAAAAGAGGACTTCACAAGCAGAGGTGATCTTGCACTTGGATACCAAAACATGAATGAGATTTGAACAAGATGCAAGTGAAAATAAAGTTGTCAACAAAGGTCTAATCAAAGGAAGAGACATAGTTTGACCTTCTAATATTTACTTTAAAAAAATAAAGTCCATTATCATTTTTAGTCCTTCACTAGAGTATCTATAGATAGATAGTTAATGATAGATAACTATTTTAGTAATGCATCAGTTTGTCAAGATGAAAATATTTCACCTGTTGATAACTTTGAAGGGCTATTATTTTATTGTCTCTGGCAAGTAATCACTCTCAGTTTATGTATCATTCTTGGAGCTAAGTTACTCAACTGTGTAATTCAAAGTGGTATATTCAATATCATGTTAAGTTAAAAATATAACTTGGGCCAGAGAAATTAGTTCTTCTCGTGAATGAAATTAAAATTGCAGGTCTATCTGTGACATATATATAACAGTTTTTTTCATGTCCATTTGATAATGCATGTATTAACTATTTCATGATAATTATCACATAATGGTATTATTTATTATTTATCACTTACTAAGGGCTTGCTGTGTTACACACCATTGTGATCTATTAAAAAACAAAATTTATTTGAGTAAATTTTAGAGATTTCTTGGCTTCAGCGATTCATGAATTGGGCAGCATCCAATTTAGCAGACAGAAAGGAGCTTGGAGGAGCTGTACAAAATGAGAGACTTGTAACCAGAAAGGAGCAGGAACAAGGAAGTTGTACTGGGAAAAAGAGCAGATTGGTTATTGCAAGGTTATTTTCTTTACAGAGCATGACAGAGGTTTGTCAGGCAGATTACCTAACTAACATTAATCAGGCAATTCCTCATTGACTGGTTTAAGATTTCATTTCTGGGAAAGCCAAGACTGTAACTTAGTTAATTGTCTCAGTTTGGTTTTGTGAGGCAACTCCATTTTAGGCCGGTTGTCTTAACCTCTTTAAATGTAGTTGAGGAAATAAACATGGTCTTTTAAAATCATGTTCACTTTGTAAGGCTGATGGCTTGTGTAAAATAAAAGCCTGAGAATATTTGATAAGAATAGATTAATAAAGATGAACTGTGCAAGTTTGGAATAATTGCCATATTTTCCTGCAAAAAGGCAAAGAAAATTGGAGTTCTGGTGAGTGATAAGTTGTGGGAAGAAAAAGAAATTCTGAGCAGCTGGGCAGGAAGCTAGAGGATGTGTTTTGGAAATGGCCCAGAAAATTTTTAATGACAAAATACCTAGTATTATGTTTACAGAGTTGTTGCATTTGTGTGAGATGATCTGTCAATCTCTCTATATCATCTGTCACCTGAATATCACCATCATCTTTTCTCTATAATTCCCTCTCATTTCTCCAAACCTATTTGCCATTCCCCAAAAGTGTATTCTATACTCACAAATTCCTCATGGGAACATCTTACACAACAGAAATATGGGAAAAAAAACTGGATTCTACGTTTTAGAGGAGCAGCAGGCACATGGTGAAACAGTTCCCAAAATGAAGTACCTGAGTAGAGGCAGGAACTTAGATACAAAGCTGACCAGGAGATGATAGTCATCACCCTGAGAGTTTGTAGAAATCATAGAGCAGCTGTTGGAATGTCTCCAGCTTATAAAATGAAAACTTGTGATATACTAATATATATCTGGATATTTTGAGGTAAAAACCACGGGCCAAAAAGACCCACAAGATTATACCACTTTTATATTATACACACACACAATCCCATTTAACATCATGTTGAAATGAAACATGCATCATCGGATCCTAGGTGATGTGAAATTAAATATCTCAGAGATTCATCCTGAACACCCATCTTCAGTGAGACTTCCCCAAAGAAATATTCTCAAAACTCCTGTTTGCCTTTCTCTCACCTACAAATTATTGAATAATTTCTCCTGTGACTGTGATAGTTATTAGTGAATTTAAAAGCAAATTCTTACACATCTGCCTTCTCCTGCAGAGGTGGCCTCAGCTTCTCTCTCATTGCCAAGAACATGAACTGTTAATCAATGTTTACTAAATGAGTTACTTCACTAGTACCACTGTGGAGAGGGAGAGGAGCAGTATCCTTCTGTTTATATTCTTATAATGCCAAGTATAATTTTTTAACCTATAGTGAGTATTCAATAAATGCTTACTGCTTCACTAGAGTAAGATACATGAGGTTCTGTTTAAGATTCCTTCTAATTTCACTGTTATGGAAAAGCTTATAGGCAAAGCAGCTTATTCAGTGGGATTTGTAAGATGCTAAATGTTCATCTGCCATAAAACTGTTTTCTCAAAGGCTCAGCCAATTTGTGTGGTAGAAAAATGTGGTTTAGTGGTGTAGTAAGATTTATCAGCTACCAAACCTTGCGGAAACCACTTGAATGTTAGACATAAATTGGGAATATTTTGGAAGATAGCTGGAGTTTAAGTTAAATAAAATATCTTCTCTTTCCTAACAAAATTACAGGCCTGTGGAAAGGATGGCAGTGAAAGTTAATCCCCTTTCCCAAAATTTCAAATACAGAGCTCTTTGAACAAATGTGAAAAAGTTTCAGAAGTACCCTATGAGATTTTAACATACTTCTAAACATAGTCAGTATATTTAATGACATATTTGAAAAAAAAAATATTAACCAGCTGTCACTTTAAAGGAATGGGATATAGGGATAGCAAAAGTGGGTGACACAGTTTTGAAGAGTTTAAAAGAAAACGTGAAACACTTCGTAGGCCAGCAGTAGATGGTTCTTGGTTCCCAGAGGTTAGTGTGCAAGACACTGGCATGAAGCAAACCTGAAGGATGGATAAGACACACACAAAAAACAGGTAAATGAGAGGTAAGATGACAAGGTATCACAGAGAAACTTAATGCAGTGTTATTAACCAGAATATCTAAGTGCATGATTTTTTTTCTTTTGCAGCTTTATAAACTCATCCTTTCTATGTCTCCTTAGCCACTCTTGTCTAAAAGCAGTCATTAGCTAAATTTAGTGCCAGGCATATATAGATTCCCAAGGATGACAGGTAGAAGGACTGCCTCCCTGACCCTTCTTAAGGTAGAACTGCATTTGTAGTTGAAGTGCAAGGAAAAGTATGCTTCTAGAGAAAAAAAAATTAAAATGCATGCCACCTTCATGCCTTCCATATCCCATCTCCATTTTAAATAATTTCCTGCCATAAGGTGGAGCTATATCCTATAGAGAGAAAAGTATTGGTTATAAGATCTGGCAAAAGTCCACTTAGATCATTTTTTCACTTGGCTTGTGGTTTGTGATTTAAAAAAAAGTTAAAATGCGTGGCAGGCACCCCCAATCCACCACCAGCTGAAGCAGAGAGAGTTGTTATTTTGGTGCAGCTAGGATTTTTATGTGGCAAAAAGGTGTGTGAAGGCAAGCAGGACCTTGTTTGTTAGCTTATGCTGTAAACACAGCTTCAGGGGAAACTCTTTGAAGTGTGGAGATCTGAGGTGGTGGATTTTGAAGCCCCCCTGAGGTGGTACAGAGAAACCACAGGTATCTGATAGTGTTTGCTCTTGAGTAAATCATTCCAAGCATCAAACAGTGTGTTGACAAACAAAATGGGAGGAAGAAAAAAAAAAGTCCTTTATTTAAAATCATATATTGTGTAGAATAGGAGATTGCAGAATTTAAGAGGCTGAATTATATTAGCTGCAAGAGAGGTTTAGCTTCCCAGTTTGTGATTGTAAGAGGTATGGCCATGAAAACCCCCAACTGTGTTATCTGTAAAACCCTGGCATCTCCACCCAAAGGAAAAAATGATCCCCTGAAGAGAGCTAGCACTGCAGGGATCCCTGATAACACATCAAGGGTAATCTAGATAAAGGAGAATGGCTCGACAGGAGTGTGCGCTCCATGACTCCCTGGGCAGTGCTGTCTATCTGGAAATCAATTAAAGGGCAAGGTACACCAACTCATGGCTGGTTTGGGATTTCCTCGGCAGAGATTTGCATAGAAACCTTGCAAACAACTAAAACCTATTGTAAAAATCCAAGATGGGGCTGATATTGGTGGAGAAAATCTTTTATCCAATAGAAACTGATCTTAGGAAATTTTTATCACTAACTATTCATCTAATATGCCTGTTTTTCCATATTGATAATGTAACTCATTGGAAACGTGCAAACGTAACACTTATTTGTAAGATGTTATTTATTACCTTCCTAGTGAAAGGCAGCAGAATCTGGCAAAATAGCCCTCTTTGACATAAGTATTACATTGAGTTGGTTATTCTGAAGAAACTGCAGGGATGGGAAAACTCTAGGAACTGAATAGAAGGTATTATTTTGTAAGAGGCATGTGTAAGGGAAATTGTCATTTGTAAGTTTGTTTCCCTCTATGTACCATGAAGAGGAGGGATGATCAAATCTCTAGAAGGAGAAGGCAAAGGTCTGGACATAAATCTTCAGAACAACCTGGCCCTTGTTTACTGTGTGATGCTGGATCACCTCTCCTAACGGGCTCTCCCAGCCCCCAACATCATCTTTGCTCTTACAGCTGGGGATGATATTTAAAGTGATAATTTAGACCATTTAGGGGGAGTTACTCAGTTTTCCTCGTTGTCTTGAATGTATACAGGAATTTCACATGTTATTAAATCTCTGTTTGTTTTTCTCCTGTTAATTTTTTATTATGAGGGGGTCTCAGCCAAGAACTTAGAACAGCACAGGGAAAGTTACTTTTCCTTCCTGACACTGGGATCCTTTAAAATATGTTGGTATTGTTAGCTTCATCTTTCCAGATAGTGAAATCAACACTCTTGAGGCTGTCATAGGCTTCCCTAAGAACTGTCAGGACAAATAATTTAACTACTTCTGTTTGAATGTTCATGCTACGCAGAACACTAGATGTTTTACATCCATGATCTGATTTAATCCTCATACCAATCATGTGAAGATTATACTCAGGATTTTCACTGTGTAGTTTTAAATACCTGCCTATGGTCACTGAACTGCTTTGTGTTAGAACCGGGAATCCAAGCTTAGAAAATGTCATGCCAGAGTTCTCATACACTGAATATTGTTTTGAAGACAATTTCAACTCTTAAGCTAATTGTCTAACTAATGTATTTATATTTCCATGGTGTGTACTTAGGGCTAACTTCATTTTCCTTCTCAAAGCTAAGTCATGAGGGTAGGGTCCTTATGCATCTGACTCATCTTTGGTTCCTCATAGAGCCATGTGCTATACAGTTTCTCAAAAAATATTTTCAGAATATGTACTCCTCCATCCAGCTGGGGAACCTCCACATCCTTTTAATTTATATCATATTTCTCCTTTCCAATAAGCTTTTCTTTTGTATTTTTATTTTACTTTGACAAATGTGCTTTTTTTTTTCTTTGAAAACGTATTTCGTTGTTGAAATAGGGCTCTCATGCACTCCCACAGGCTGGTAGTCGTCTAACATTGAAGGTCTTTCTGCTTCCTCTTGTGTAAAACACATCTGTCGTGGCTTTGCCTCCTCTACTCCCCTGAGTCTCGGAGGTACAGACTCATACTGTAGGGGTTGTCCATCTGTCTAGAGCACCTGGGGTGTAAGGTGTAAGCAATTTGACTGTAATTGCTTCTTCCCAGCAGTTACGCCTTGAAATGGTGAAGGGGGACTTTTGGGAGGTTTTCTTTTTCCACCTACATAAATAGGTATTGGAGTCAAATCCAAAGAACATTGCCTATTTATCTAGAAATAAATGTTACCCCCTATAATGAGAATTTTTAGCTCCTCTTTTGTTTGTCTTACTCTTTTCTTGGTTTATTTTCAGTAGAAACTTCATTTACTCTTTCCCAATCTGATCTGTTGATTGATCTGGATGAAATAAACATAACTTTATTATTCTATTACTTAAATAAATCTCATGCTTTTTTTTCCCTCTTAGATAACTGTATTGATCTCCTGATGCATGGCTGCTGTATAGGACTCAATTACTAGTTCTTAAGCTATAGGTAGAAAGCATTTCAGAGACTCTCTTTTTATAATAAATTTCAAATAATCAACCTCAAGTCTCCTGATAAGTTTTTGGAAGACAAGAACAGACCCGATAATTTTTAAGACAGAGAATGGATAGATCTGAAGCTATATATAATTCAGAATTATACCGATATATCCTCAGTGCTCCAGGGAAATCTTATATGAATAATACAGTATCAGTTTCAATGCAGAAATTTAAAGTTTAAGATAGTAAATTAAGACAAAAATGAAGTAGTCTATACAAAAAGTCAATTAGTGAGAAGGGCTATATTTTTTTCTATGGTTAAAATGCCTATGAAGAGATTTCTATTGTGGCTCAGTGTTAATGAACTTAACTAATATCCATGAGCATATGGATTTGATCCCTGGCCTTGCTCAGTGGGTGAAGGATCCAGTGTTGCTGTGGCTGAGGTGTAAGCTGACAGCTGCAACTCTGATTCAACCACTTCCTTATGCCGAGAATGCTGCCCTAAAAAGACAGAAATGAAATAAAATACCCATGGATTCCAGTAAGTCCATTCAGATGTCATGGAGTGAAGATATCAGCACAGAGTGAAATAGATTTGACCCTAGAGAGAAAATAAGTCAGTGAATATTAAGAGCAGTATAATGATGAAACTGAACTGCACAATGATTCCAATTGATTTGATACAGGTGAATCTTAAGAAATTTGGGAAATGGCACTCTTCTCAAGCTGCTAGAAAAAATTTTGTTACTATCTGAAAGTAAGAGTAGAGTTTTATTCATTATGTATAACTTACAAAATATATCATATTTTAGTCCAATATCTCTCTTTGTGGTATTCATAATTGTCACCAAGCAGTGCAGAGAAAATGTAGATTAATCAGAATATAATTTTATTCCATTAAATATAATGATTTACTCCAATGGCATATTTTCCCAGCAAATTTCCCATGCTATCCTTTACCATCTTTATTGATAGGATGACTGCTGTTTGAATAGGTACACCTTTGGAAATAATTCCACTAAGGCAACAGGCACAAACTGAGATTTTTTTTAGGAAAACTGGATATACGATCACATGACTGCCATTTTTATAGTTTAGCTATGTAATCTAATTCCACATAAAGTCATTGTGTCAATTTCTAAGATCTTGGAGACTCTAGACCTAATCTCCTATGAAAGTGGTGGCCAAGTTGCATCTTTCAGGATGCAATCCAGCCTATATTGTTATGTTGATTTTTTTCCCCTTAAACATCTACTGCTAAAAGAGAATCTGGATGTAACCAGAAGGAGAAGGTGGAGGGTTGTTTGGGAGGATAGTAGATCTTTATCTCAGTCCAATAGGATATATTCCCAGCCTCCTCTAAGAAGTCAACAGGAAAGGAAAAGGAACATAGATCTTGCATGATTTTTACTATCCCCTGTACAGCTATTCCTTTGGTCTCCTCTATTCTGTAACTACACCCTCGCTGATCCCTGGGTATTCCACTTAATTGCATGCCATTTCATCGTTGTTCAGTAATTATACTGTGCATAGTTATGAGTAAAGTGATTTTTCTATATATGCATTAAAGTTAAATTTTGCTCCTGGGGCTCAGTGCATGTACCTTCTAGTGACATCAATAAGGAACATGTGTGCTTCCTCCTGCCATGTGTGAGAGAAGAATATGGTCAATTATGATAGTGAAATTTACTAAATGTGATGATAAACACTTTTAAAAGCAGCCCAACAAATGATTATGGATTTCACACTTTTACTAATTGCTTCAATTTCTGACTGAAATAAAAATCTTCCAGTTGCCTTAGTATTGTAACTTGGATATCTCCAAAAAATATTACAACTATCTTTGGAGTATCTCTCCCTGTTCATCTTTCTTTTTTCCAGCTTTTTTATAAATTGACTCGTTTCAATTTTCCCCATTTAAAAAAACTTATTTGTAGAGGCAAGTACATTCACATATTTATTTAAATACAGTTAAATGTATTTCTGATAACAATATTCCCCATTATTTCATAGAAATGTTCAGATTTTGAAATTCCTCAGGAAGTGGATTTTCACTTCTTCTTTCTCACCATTTAATTACTTCTCAGCCCAAACACTGCTATCTCAGAGAATCTTTTCCTGATCCTAATCCCTACCCCAAAAGTTTGAGTATTCTCTCACACATTTTCAGGTTGTTCTCTAATTTTCCACTATAGGATTAACGACATTGTATTTTATATGTATATTTACTGGGTTCAGGAGAGCTATGCCCAGTAGAATATAAGTTTTATGATATCATTGGGTGTGCTTACTTTGCCTGACACTTTATTCCCAGTGCCTTATAAAGAGCACACTAAGTAAGTGTTCCAAATTCAAGTGAAAATAAAAGGGAAGAAAGGAACAATTTTTCTTAAGATGCCTTCCAACATTCTGAATGGTAATGATTCTGTTGATCAATGATTGTGGGTAAGCATGGCTATTTCTCCCTAGACTGAGGTGTCAGTAACCAAATATTGTTGGCTCTGAATTTTCCGGGAGGCTTTTATCACCCTAAAGGGTTTTTCCACGTGGAAACCGAATGTTACATTTCCCTCTGTTTTTAGCTTGCTTCCTTCTTGTTGCTCTTCTTTCATTGCTCACATCTTCAGTACCCTTGGTTTGTAGTTATATGTTACATAGATTGATAGAAGGCATTGTGAGAACTGGGTGCTTCATAGAGCCTTAAGTATACTGTTTAACTATTATAGAACCAGTAATACTTTACAGTCTTCATATGTTTATGTCTGTCTTTTCCCATTATCCAGTCAAGTACTTAAAGAAAGGTACTGACTGTTGGTGCTGGGTATCTTTCCTTAGCTTTTCCAAGTCCTATTTGTATCTTTTCCATTCTGCCCTCTGCTCAAGGGAGCTTCTGCTTGGGTTCACCTGTTGGCAGGGAACAGCAGGAGATCACAGGGTGGAGACAGAATGAGACTCATCGTGATTCCCTGGCTCTCAAGAGCCCATTTCACTGAGGGCTCTCTAGATTCTGGCCCTTCAGGGTAGGGCTCTAAAGAGAACCCCACAGTTACAACTATGGAGCACTACATCATCCTTTGTCCTTAATCAACAACTTCTCTTTTCCTCAGTTTGAATGTGCTGTTTCCTGATTTTGTATTTGTTTTCTCAGTGCCTAGCACAAATTTTACATTTTTGTTTAAGGAACAAAAGTATTTTATCCAAAATGCTATTTTTACAAACCATGATTCCTGCTTAACTGCTGAAGTTTCAGAAACAGCAAGAACCAAAAATTAGGTGTCGGAGCAGTAGTTTCTGTTGAGATTCTGTGAAGAGTGATAAAATAGTAAAGTCCTTACTCAAGGCAACTCTTTCTTTAAATATAAATAAAAGGTTAGTTTATAAACCATATTCTAGATTGTGTGGCTTTTGGAAGAAAAGACAGATTGTTTCTGAGCCAACACTTCTTCAATCATTATTTGAAAGGTGGAATTTGAAAAAATAATTTAGGTCTGATCCATTGCTAGTAACATAATAGGTGGACAGAATTTCTATCTTGAATTTTATTAAGAGAGAACTTGGAAAGAACATGCAAATAAATGAAGAAAGGGATGACAAAAGGGCAATTTTGAACCCTCAGATTTTTGTGGAGGTATTTAGCTGTAATGCTATGTTGGGTCACAATGACTGTACTTATCAATACTTTCCATCTATGAGCCATGGTTAGTTGCTAAAGAATTACTTTCCCACAGAAAGCAAAATCTTAGCAAATGTCAAATGTCCCTTCCTAGTTACATATTTCTTCTCCTACATTTAATGTAATTTTTATACTGCTTTGTTTATTTAAAAACCCCTTGGCACTGATGTTGCTCCAGATATGCATGTATTTTATTGCTGCAACCCATTAGGTATTTGCTGCTCTTTGAACTTCCTACAAACTGTAACAGAATTTTCCCTTTCAATTTCTCTGCCAATATTAGCAATTTCTAAAGTGTTTTGTGGGCATTCAAATGCTGTAGATCTTTCATTAGATCAGAAAAGAACTGCTATTGAATATAGACAATGATAATAACTGGGTTTTATTTCTGGATATCCTAAAAGAGGAAAAGATTTCCTTTGATTTTATAGGTGATCTGAAAACATAATGTGTACAAAACTGTGGGTTAAGTACAAACAGCTTTCTTTTTTTTTTATGACTAAACAGCTATAATATCATTATTGTAAGGAAGATAATACATCATGATTGTTTCTTACATAATTTTGCTGTGCTTCAGTTAAAATCCAAGATCCACTATAATTTCTGTTTCCTCGTCAATAAAAAGTGGATAAGAATAATAATATCCATATGGTTGTTGTGAGGATTAAATAAATTAATGCAAGTAAAGCTCTTTGAATAGTGCCTGGCATCTAGTAACTACTCCAAATATGTTAGTTTTATTTTGAAGTCCCATAGTGTTTTCCATGCCTTTAAAAAATGCATGGATATTTCTGCTCTTTTAATTATTTTGGTAAAGATTGTATCATCTTTATTAAATCCACAAAAACGTTCCATATCTGATTGGTGCCTTCCACGCAGTTTATACCTACTGTTATAGTAACTTGCAATTTATCAGGTGTGCAATAAATATTTGTGCGGAGAAAAAGGGATGCATTTTTAATGCATTTTTGTAAGCTTTTTTAATTGGGAAAATTGATAACTTTGAAATTCTCCCTTGCTTGTTTCTGAAATAAAACAATTTCATCATTTTTCTAAAAGATGTAATACAAGCTGTAGAGTTTCAATTAGCCCTTGGAAAGCATGGCTATTTTCATGATGTGTGAATGCTGCCTGAGAATGGAAATTTTAAAAACAGGAACTCAACTGTAAGTTAAGATTATAAAAGGCAAACAAGACTGAAAGAAAATTAATCAAATCACAGTTTTTTACATTTCATTAAGATGTTACCTACTTTGTACAGACTAAGCATTCAGGATAGAGCATGGCAAAAGCACATTCAGTACCCAGACTGTTCTCCCCATGGTAAGACAGAATGAAAGAAAAAAGAAAATAAATATACAAATTTTAGAATTAAGATTGTATGAGAATTTTGCATAAAGTAGTAAAAAGAAAACTAGACTTACTATGGACTTGCTGCAAGGGTATGGGGGAGCTGGTTCGCCCTTCCTCATATGTTAGGGGAAACATACTTTTTTAAAGAGTGCTTTTAGATATCTTTAAGATAATCTGTTAAATTCTTTACAAACCTAATAAATGTTAATTATCATCATTGTTTTCTTATATTGGCAATGGACTGGTTTTAAATTTCAATTACTGCTTAATTGTTAGATTTCATTATTAAGTAAATAGGTACATGGGCTAGATGTTTAAAAGAAACAATTTAAGTTTCCATTCTACTATTTGTGCATGACAATGGACAATGTTTAGGAGTCAGAATTAAGACAAGTGCTTGAAGACAGTGCTTGGTGGCTAAGAAGTTGTTTAAGGAGTTGATAAGCTTAAAAAAAAATTTCTTTGGACTAAAGGAATTGGATCAAAAAAATGTGATACCCTGAGATAACTAAATATTCAGCTGTTCAGCTGGCAACACCTTTCCTCAGAATTCACCCTCTGGTCAGTAAAGGTGAAGAACTAGGAGTCACAGCTTTTATATGTGCCCTTCCTTTTCTTTAAAGACGTATTTTCTTTATATTGCTAAATTTGCTGATATTCAAAGAATTAGCTAATGTCTTTTTACTTGGGGTAGGATAAAAAAGGTATTTTCATTTCTTTTTTAACAAGGTAGAAAAAGTATCTTTTCTCTTCTCTTGAAACTGAACCTACAAAGTGAATTTCCCAAATTCAAAGGTGAATGCATGCAAAGATAGAAAGCAAATTTTGTTAGTCCACAAATATGAGATAACTAAGGAAAAAATAAAATCTCTGTAGGACTTGCTAACCTGCTGTGTTTCATTTTAGATTCTAGAGTCATCATTAAGAAAAACCTGCTTTTTCTTTGATCTGTGCCCCATATTATATTCATTCTCCTCTAAGCGATTGTGAGCAATCAGGTCCCTCAACTGAAACCCTTTTGAAATTTCTGTGTCTTCAGTTTCTTTGTAAATATGCTAAGTTACTCTCCATCCTCCCTGCCACCAATGAGTAGACTTAATCGAGATAATATGCAAAGTATTATTCCCCTACTATTTACACCTCTCCAAAAAGGGAGAATTATTTTCAAGTAAAGACACCTAAGGTTAAGGTGAGCATAAGGAAGAATCACCCTGTGATTGCAAAGCTCATCAAGATGTGCTGCCCTAGCCCAATTCTCATTTTGATTTATTTAAGTTTGGAAATAACAGTATTAAATTAGCAAAGACAAGCAATAAACAAAGCCCTGGAGATGAATTAGCCATTGTCTCTGGTCCATTAATCTCCTCTTCAATTCTAGAGAATTGTGGCTCACCCAGACCCGAAGATCAAATAAAATGCCTAATTGGGAAAATCCTAAACAAGTGTGTCCTGGGGAGCTTGAATTTATTTGTCACCCGCTCAAACAACTGTGTTGTTTATATAAGTCTTTAAAACCCTGATACTTTTCCGCTACTATATCTTAATCCCTGGTTCTTTATGCTCAGGAGGGCAATTTAGAGTTGTTTTCAATTAACTAGAATGGAGAGGGGCACTTATTCCAAAAACAGATAGCTGTGTTGTGAGTATTTTGCCAAACATGCTGAGTGGTTTAGAGCTAAGCATCAGGTTTGGGACATGTTTTGGAATCTCCTTGAAGATAATGATATTTGTTTGGTGCTTTTAATATTGGTAATAAATGTTTGAAAATAGTTACAATTAAGGACACAGCATGGCAAGGAAAGTTGTGATGTTAAGGCTAAACACAAATGTAAAGAGCCCAGATAATTATCTAGAAGGGCAATCCCTATCAGGCAATACTTACCATTTTAAAAATGCAGATAATATGCAGATAATTGAGGTCAAACTTTTCATTTAACATAGCAAGATACAATGAAAATCAATGTGCTGAATTTTGTTCACACAGGGGCGGGGCAATCATTTCCCACAGCCTAAAAATGCACACATACTTTGCTATATATAAAAAAAGTCAAGGATCAGGAAAATTTGAATCAACTATCTGGCAGTGAAATGACTAGATACCCTATTACTACTCTGTCACGACTATAATTTAAGCACAGAAGTTATGATGCATAATATTTTATATGAATTACATCACTTAATATTCAGGGTGAATCAGAGGAAGACAATATTATTAGCTCCATTATCAAGGTGAAAAAATGGTGTTTCTAGAGGATAGAGATTTCTTTAAAACTGGTCATTTGGTAGGACCAGAATTTGCTCTCAAGTCTGTTTGCTTCTAAAGCCTATGGTTTTAGTACTAAACTGCATGGCTTTTACCACCAAAGCTGTAGATTTACTAACAGGGTTTGCTGAAGGGATTCAAGAAGCTGGGTAGAATAGAAGATTGAAAGTATTACTGAGCCTAGGTGATAGAGAGTTGAGTTAAATTTGGGAAACATATGAAGAAATTCTCTAGGTAGCAAAACCTATGCAACAGTAAAAACACAAGTTTTCACTGTTTGTTAAACTGATTAGTTGTAGGGAATATACTGTACTGTGTTTCTCCAGCCTACCTCCCTATTTTCAAGTGTTTTAGTATTCTCTGCCTTCAGCTGCAGTTATTATTACTGGAGCAAAACATTAATGTGCTCAGGAAGGTAGCACATGGATCAAATCAATTTGTGTCTTAAGCTGACGTCAGTCCTGTATTATTGATCAGCTATATATCAACTTGTTTTAGAGAAATACTCACTGGGGCAGAACAGATTGTATTTAAGATGAAGAATGGTGTATGTTATAGGGGTTATGTGATGATAAATTGTTAATTTAGGCATCACATTTTTTAATGCTAGATAGACATGTCTATAGCTATTTGGGCAATTACATATCAAGAAGATTATTTTAAATATTTGAACTTGTGTTAATTGCACTGCTACTTCAAAAGTACTGTTACTGAAATTCCCTGACGGTTCGGTGGGTTAAAGATCCAGTTGTTGTCACTGCTGTGGTTCCAGTTCATTCCCTGACTATGGAACTTCTTTATGCCATGGGTGTGGCCAAAAACAAAAACAAAGTACTGCTTACTTGTGTTTCTTATCATACAAAAAAAAAAGTTGTAACTATATGTGGTGATGGATGTTATTGTGCTGATTATTTCACAATACATACTAATACTGAATCATTATGTGGTACACCTAAAACCATGATAGGTAAATTATCTCAATTTTAAAAGTGCTGTTTAATTAACACGGGACTTTTAGGTTGAATTGTACTAGTTCTCAGAATAGCCTTGCGGGTTACATACTCTTACTGTTTCTACTTTACAAATGGAGAAATAAAGACACACAGAGTTTAAATAAACAATAAAACAGCTACTTAAAAATAAAATATGAATAAGGGAGCAAAACATTGGGATGTGAGGATAATCAAAATATTAGAGTGAGACATTGAGATATTTTATTTATCTACTTTAACTTATACATGAAATTATCAAATCTGGGTAGGTTTGAAGCAAGCAAACCTTTGTATTTTCAATTCTAAGGAGGAGAGAAATAGAGAAACCAGAAATATTGATAAGGGTAAAAATGATACAGCCAAGTTGAAACTGACAGAAAATTTTTGTCTAGACTAATAATTTCTAGAGATGATTTATGCAAACATTTTGAGGTATTCAGCGTTAAACATTTTTTTGAGTGGTACTCCATCACTTGGTCAAAGTTAGATATCATAATTAAACATTTTGACTGAAATATTTACTGGTTTTTTACATTATTATATATCAGTGAGCAATTGATATCTGGAAACTATATTTGTGGTCAAGAACTTTAAGATCTCTTTGTCTCTCTCTGACTTCAAGTCATATACTCTCCCCATGTGTTGACTAATGGCAGAATTGTCTTTATTTAATATTCAAAGGCCAGTAAAGTTGCTTTTCTGATGCTGAGACCATGTCTTTAACAACTTAAGTAGGCAGTTCAGGCAGATGATAGGCAGATGATTTAGCCTTGTTTGTACAGACTTAATTACAACTTGACTTTGCTCCTGTTTTGGTCTAGTGGTTTTAGCAGTGTGTAGCTGTCACCTACCTTTTTAGAAGCATTCTATGAGGGAAGCACTATTAATCTCCTTGGTTATTCATTTAAATAAAGATTTAATAGCATTAACAAAAATGTATTGATTATTTTCTAGGTACCAGGCACCCTACTAGAATCCAGCAATAAAAATGTAAGCAAAAAGTTAAACGGTCTCTACTCTGATGAAACTTAGAGTGAAATATAAAAGACAGATGATGTAAAATAAATGTGAAAGATACTTTAAAGTGCTACCAAACATAATGTATACTGTAGAATGAGAACACAGGATTGAGAAAACTAAATTAGTCTGGAGGGCTGGGAAACGTTTCCTTGGAGAAGTGACAATTGAATGAATAATGAGTTGCAGTTAGGTGAAAAAGAGCATCTGAACCATAGGTAAGGCAGATTCAGAAAACCACTCTTGGGAAGAAGCATAGCATATGCTATGACTGGGGAACACAAAGTGAGGGAGAGGATGGTGAAAGATGAAGCTGAAAGGATGGATAGGTGTGCAAGTCTCTAGACATTTGATTTATTATTCCCAAATGGCCATTCCCATGTGCATTCAACACACTGACATTTTATCTTATACAAATGACATTGCTGAGTATATGACAGCTTGGCTTGGCCACAGTGCTCAGATTTTTGGCCAAACATTATTCGATTATTCTGGATGTTTTAGTGAAGTTTTTTTTCTGGATGAGATTAACACTTATTTAACACTTAATCAAAGCTCATCAACGGATCTTCCAAAATAGGCGGGGAGGGCACTTATCCAATCGGTTTAAGGCTTTAATAGAACCAAGACCCACCTCCCCCAAACAAAAAAGAATTCTGCCAGTAGATGACTTTTGAACTTGAACTTCAACTCTTCTCTGGACCTCCACCTTGCTGGCCTGACCCATAGATTTTTTATTTGCCAAGCCTCCACAATTCCGAGCCAGTTCCTTAAAATAAATTTCTCCCCCTCGCTTCTCTCTCTCTCTCCCTCTCACACACACACACACACACACACAAACACACCACACATCATCCTTTAGAGAACCCCTGACTAGTAACACTAGGTTATTGGAAATATGGGACACATGCCTATTTGGACACTTAGAGTTAAAAACTAATAACAGGCATATAAGACTATAGCATGGTTATGAGAATGAGCAAGGGCTTAGGTGAACTCAGGGAGTTGGTAGGATATAAGCTGGGCAGGAAGGACAGTGGAAGATAAATGGTCCAGGTAAGAGAAGAGCAAGGTGAAGGGGGAGAAATAAGTGTGGAATGATTGCAGGGAGATGAGTAGACCAGCCAGAATGAAGCAGAAGCTTCTGGAAATACTCAAACCTGCCATCCATCCCTGATGAGTCAAGAGGTGAATCAGAATCCAAAGCTCTCTTGTTTACAGAAGCAAGGCACTGTGTGTGGGAAACCTTGATGTGCAGCACCCTCGCCAGAAAGCTAGCTGATGAGGTTTTCTTTATGAATTATTCAGAAAGAAAAAATTAAATAACAAGCTCTGTGAGATAGTTTAGTTCTGTGAGGTGAAAACAATCCACATAAGGGGAATACAGAATGAGATGAGTAGAGCAAAAAGAAAGTGAAATAACCAGTCAGCCAAACATAGCCAGAGAAAGAGTGCTGGGACTCACAGTGTGTGGATCTCACACAAAAGGAGCTTGGAGGGATAGTAACACAAGCCTGCGTTCCTAGGGATGGGAACCTGCATGAACCAACTGTGTGGCCAGAATCCTTCACTGCTCTTTCTGTAATTAGTTAGGGTAATCTTTTGTGTTGTTTCTTTCTTGCTTTCTGGAAAAGAGCTTGGAGAAAATTCTACTGGAGGTAATGTCTAGGAAAAGTTCTTTTCTGTGCACTGTGGTGCTTGCTGCTATAAAGTCAGTGAGTTAGCCAACTTTGAGGTTGTCTGTTTTGATTTGTCACTCAGTGGGCTTGGTGTACAAAGGTGAAGAACAGGGCTGTCCCTCGTGGGTAGGTAGAGAGTGCATTTCTTACTGGTTGCTATAGGAAGGAGTTCATTTGTTCTACTGGTCCCAAGTGTTCTAAATAACAGATTAGCAAGTTACACAACTGGCATTTAACCCTGTACATGAATTCAAAGTGGCGTGCTGTGTCATTTGGGCAAGTGTGGGTAAAATGGGGTGATGATAGTTCAGGAGAGCAAGCTGTGAAAATCTTGGTAAAACTTTTTCATGTGTTTATGATGTAAAAGTTTATTTTAGTGACCCTGATGTAATTTGGAGCAAAAGAATAGCATCTCTCAAGACAGCTGAGTATTCATCTTGTTCCTGAACAGGTAAGAGAAAGTAGTGAGAGTTTTACCATTACGTAATCAAAATGTATATTAAATTTGTAAAATATTCAGGCACTGGGTTCATCCGTCTACCTGCCTTACTTTATTTTACTTTGCAACAATTGTATATTTATCCTTTAACAAATTAGATGAAATTTCTGCCCTCTTGGAGCATATAGTCCAGTCACTTAGAAACTTGTCAAAAATAGAGTGTAAGTTCTTCTAGGAAATAAAAAAAAATGAAGTAACTCATGTATTGTGTAGCAATTTAGCATGTTTAGAATTCTTAATCTATGTATGTTTATTTCCCCCCCAGCTGATATTTCTACCCTTTTCCATTCCCTGCTTTTAAGCAGTTGGCTCTGTTCCTATTTTCAAAAGTTTAAGTCTTAGAGTGGTATAGGGAAATAGTTTGTGGAATGGATAATGTGTTTCATTCAGTTATGAAAAGACAATAACTTGTCCTGGATAAAGAATAAATTCCTCCCATTCTGTGTGGAAGAAGGTAGGAGAGGCAGGGAGAAAAGTCATGCACATGGGGCTGATAGCCATATCTGGGATGTGCTATGATCACAAAGATGAAATCTTATTATTGTTGGAGGGGGGTGTCCAGGAGCTGAGGGTTCTGACAGAGGATCAGAGACAACCTCAGAGAAAGAGTCAAAGGTGGCCAAATAAATAAATAATAATTAGGGAGGGCACACGTAGACCTAAAAGTTTATGTTGGCTTTGAGGTTGGCCATTGTGACATAGCATGAGGTGATAGAAGACTCTGGAGCTAGGTGCCTTCTCACCTCTGCAAGCCCAAGTAGCTTAAACAGAATTCTTAAATAGAGGTAGTGAGTACAAGAGGAGGGAATGAACCTCAACAAAACTGATATTCACGTTTTTTGCATGTCCAGCAAGATGGGCAGAGAGTTTGAATACAAATTAAACTATAGAAAATAACGTTATAGAAAATAATGCTCTATATCCTAAACATCTGAATTTGTGGGCTGATGCGTATCAGTGGTTTCCCATTTTTCTGGCTACATTAGTTAGGCTAGGCTAGTGTAGGATGTGGCAGTAAATAAACCCAGAAACCTCAGTTGACTTAATAAACATATTTTTTTCTCTTTGATTAGTAATGTGGCTGAGCAGTCCTTCTCAACCTTGTAGTCATACCAGGGGAAACATGAAAAACGTGAGCTACCCTCTTTACTTGCTACTGGGAGAAAGAGTTGGACGGGGAAAGCACACTTGTTCTTAACTGCTTCAGCCTAGAAGATGTGTACATTATTTTTCTTTCCATATCCTTAGTGTGCACTAGTGAGAGATCTCCATCTAACAGGGAGAGGGGCTAGGGATAGTGAGAAATAGTGTAGAGCATGGTTATTTGGTGAGTGTCAACCATCTGTATTACCTGTTGACCCATGAAGCTGGACTAAGGAGACATACTATTTTACCTTCTGCATTGCACATACTTTGCTTCTTCCAGGTAAGCGCCATTTTTGTTCCTGAGTCAGGGCTTTCTGAATCTATGATTCTTGCTTTCTGGACTCTCAAAATGTCCCTCAAATTTGATTCGTATATTCAACACAATATTACCATTCCCTTCCTTCTCCTCTTTGTGCCAGCTTCTTTTAGAAAAGTTATGAGACTAATGAAACAGGGTCTATTGTGTGGTTTGGAAAAAAAACAAAAAACAAAAACTCATCAATTGCATTTCAAAATTAGAATTAAAATTTAAAATCCAGAGCCATTTAATAGTTGTTCCAATTCAGTGGTGCATTGTTTTCAGTCTGATATTTAGACTAATAATAGAATTAAATTGCAGCACATCATCAGTTTGATGTCTGTCAACTTCTTAATAGTACTAGAATATATCTTTGCATTTAATGTACTAATAGGGCATAAACGTGTCATTTAGGATGATCTCCTGAGGAATAAAGCAAGGACCATTTCAAAGCCTATAAAACTATGATACTCTTTGGTCTGTAATTTATTTTCATCTCTGCAGATATTCTCTATAAACACAGAAGCACATAAAAGATTGTCAGAGATTTCCTTAATGCTGGATTCTCCCTCTGTCTTTAGAATGCCATCTTGTTAAACTGTTTGGGTATTGGGTTAAAACTCTCAACAAACCATGTGCTATATCTGAGAAAATAAGGCGTTATCTTTGGATCAAATAAAGGTTAGGTTTTTAAATGATTGGTCAGTGACTCAATTCAATGATCGCCTACTGGTATCTTTTTTAATCTTATATATTCCTTTGCAGTATACAATGTAGGAAGAATATTGTATTAATTTGTTGATTTGGTATAAAAATTCTTCCCTGGTGATGCAGATGTATATAAATGAACATCTAAAGTCTTCTCTTAAGTGTGCTATTTCAGATGCGTTATAAAAAAGAATGAGAGTAATGGAGTGATTGAATGAAAAAGGAAAATTAAAAAAAAAAGACAAAAGGAAAAGGCTATACAGACTGCTGCAGTTTTCTTCACTAATAAAATTTATTGTTGTACTCTTTACTTAATTGTAGTAAATGATTGTCATTTGTCAGAGAATTTGGCATATAGTGTTGGATGGTTTATTGTGCTGTGTGCTGCCGATAAATCTAAAAACACAGCAACTGTCACTATCTCAAATTCAAATTCATTTTCCATATGCTGAGTTTTTTTTAATACTTGGCTAGAACAAGTTTCACTTGGCTAAATTAGACTTGTTTGAGTGCTAAGTATTTTAGGAAACAGAAGTGACAAGGTATTAATAAGGGTACCTTTGGAGGATTAGCTTAAATTTCTTTGGATCATAAGCATCATTCTTTGACAACACAAAATTATTACACCTTTGTACAGTGATCAGGTATTAAAGAATTGAAGAATTAATTGAAGTATTGTGAAGTGGAGCGATGCTTAAAACTGAGATAATGGCCCAAGTTGTTTTATTCTTTTACCACTTACATATGTCAGTAAGCTTAGTTGCTTTGATATTCTTCAGCATTGAATTTATGTGAGGAATAAGGTATAGAGATACGATTTTCTTTCACATCAGTTTGCCATCTGATCAATAGTTTGTTACTTAGTTGAGGTTTCCCACTAAAGCGATGTTCATCTACTGCCTGGCTTGCTCTACCATTATTAACAGTGTTTTTTCAGCTTGTGAATTGTCTACTGTATCTTCTTAATCCTGTGGCCTGAACTTATTAAACTGTTCACCATTTAATTAGTTCCACTAATGACATAATTCAGCCTTTCTTTTTGGAAATTATTTATTGCAGGATTATCTATGCTAAATTTGATTTATTGAAGAATTTTGGAACTTTTTAAAATTTTTTTCCGTTCAGTTTAATATTGACATATCTTAAAGAAAGAAAATGGTTTGAAATAATACGTTTCTCTTTCTGCTCTCTACTAAGATCCACACAATCCTGGAAACATTGAACTTTTTTTTCACCCTGTAATTAACACCCTGAAACTCCAAATTAGTGGTGGGTAAACTAAACTCTATAAAATATAGTTATCACCCTATACGTATCTTCCCTTCATATGCAACTGCCAAGTTATTGATATTTTACATCTTCTTACTAGATAACTTTCTGACACTACTGTAATTTTCAACAGGTATTTTATGATTGATTAAGTCATGTATTTTATGATTGAAATAGCAAAGTTTGATTAATGGGGCCAGTGGCTTCAATTTAGCCTTTATCTAGGTTTTGTTATTCTGTCAAAATTCTGTGGTTTGGTTTGACTCTTCTAACTCCAGTATTATTTCTGTTCTTTTTTTTTTTTTTTTTTTAGGGCTGCACTTGTGGCATATGGAGGTATCCAGGCTAGGGGTCTAACTGGAGTTACAGCTGCCAGCCTACATGACAGCCACAGCAATGCAGGATCCGAGTCGTGTCTGCAGCCTACACCACAGTGCATGGCAATGGCAGATCCTTAACCCGCTGAGCGAGTCCAGGGATTGAACCCACCACTTCATGGTTCCTAGTCAGCTTCATTTCCGCTGTGCCACAAAGGGAACTCCAACTCCAGTATTCTTATTCAAGGCCTGCATTTCTTTGAATTGTGAACTTTTGAATTGTTTCAATACTACTTACACATCTTCAAACCTCAAATCAAGTTTTTATTACAGGACTATTGAGCTGCTATGATGAAGACACACAAACACACACACACACACACACAAAAAAAGGAAAGGAAAGAAAAGTTTCTAAACTTTTTTGAAAAGAAAAAAGTATCTAAAACTTCCAGGAGATTGAGATTTGTTTGCTTTAAATTACAATCTAAAATAACAAAAAGTATGAATTTGGCATTTGCAAATGTTCACTTTATTTATCCCTATTGAATAAAATTTCTTTAACATTTCTGAATATGATTTTTGAAAAAGTAAGTACAGAGGCTTGTATCTCCTAAGTTGCTTTTTTTTTTTTTTTTTTTTTTTTGCTTTTAAGGGCCGTACCTGTGGCCTATGGAGATTTCCAGGCTAGGGGTCCAATCAGAGTTACAGCTGTAGGCCTATGCCACAGCCACAGCAATGCCAGATCCGAGCCACATCTATGATCTATGTCACAGCTCATGGCAATGCCAGATCCTTAACCTGCCTAGGCCAGGAATCAAACCCGCAACCTTGTGGTTCCTAGTCGAATTAGTTTCTGCTGTGCCATGACGGGAACTCCTGACTTTAAGTCTTAACTCCATAATCTACCATGTTATAATCTTAAAACATTATCTCTTTGGAGTCTTAGAATCCCATTCTCTACTTAGGGGTAATAATAATAATACCCATTTTTTGGGGTTGTTGAGAGGTTTAAACTAGAAAATATGAGATGCTCAGTTATTATTAACTTTTTTCCATTCTTCTTCAAACTATACTTTCTTTGCTTTCAAATGTATTTTAATCAATAATTTGTATTGAATTTCTTAGCTACAGGCCAGAAGTTTCAGTGGTAGGCTGGTGAATGTTTAACAACTAGTTCTTTAGAGGAAAAAAAAATCCCTTGATCTGTAGTGTTTTCAGTTTCTGTGGTACAAATATTCCCACTGTGGCTGATTAGAAGCTACCAGTGTGATGTCAGTGATGGAAGACTTAAGAAGAGAAGCACATAATCCCCTCTTGTGGGCTAGTGGGAGTGGGCTCTAGTGCACCACTAATGCTTAGGACATAGGGCTGATTCTTCTGTGTCTTCTCCATGATATCCTCAATAGTAAGTGGCAAGAGGGAACGTGGAAAAAAAATCTGTTCTCCAGGTGAGAGATTAAGCATAAATTAAGAGGAAGTGTCTCCATGGATTATTGAAAATTTCCAAGAGTAATACGATAGCAACAGCTGGAAATTTGTGGTACAAGTTCTGTTTTCTTCACTGTTCTAGAGCATAGAACAGTAAAGAAAAATTTTTTTTATTATTTTAATAATTATATATATTTATAATTTATAATTTCTATGTATTTAATGATTTTATATAATTTTAATAATAAAAAATAAAACAGTAGTGTCTTTTCTCTGTCCTTATAGTATTTACACTCCTATGGAATGGAGACTTTAACTTACATTGAAAAAAAGCATAATTACAAATTATGATGTGTCTTATGAAGAAGGTGAACTGTGTGCTAAGGCTAGAAGAGCAGGTTGAGGATTATAGTTAAAGCAGTAGATGAAACCTCTAAGGACTTCTTTAGGGGTTTTAAAATGATGAATTCTATTTCTTAAAAGTAATAGAGTGATTTGAATTACCCACTTCATCTTGAGTGAATTTTTGTAATTTGTGTTTCTTGAGAAATTAGTCCCTTTTGTCTATTCCTAAAACAAATAAAAGCAGAGTCATAAGCTTGAGGTTAATAGGAAATGTACTCATTTTTTGACTGAAACATTATTAATTAATTAATTAATTAATTTTTTGTCTTTTTGCCATTTCTTGGGCCCCTCCCGCGGCATATGGAGGTTCCCAGGCTAGGGGTCCAATGGGAGCTGTAGCTGCCAGCCTAAGCCAGAGCCATAGCAACGCGGGATCCGAGCCGTGTCTGCGACCTACCCCATGGCAACGCCGGATCCTCAACCCACTGAGCAAGGGCAGGGATCGAACCCGCAACCTCATGGTTCCTAGTCGGATTTGTTAACCACTGCGCCACGACGGGAACTCCCTGAAACATTGTTTAAAATATAGATTATTACTGTAAGGAATCTTTTATGTTTTCATTCATGTAATTGGATTTTGATGTCTATGATAAGGGAACCCAATTCATTCTCCATTGTGGTCCACTGTCATTTGGACAAATATAATTGAGCTCCATTTATAAGTAAAACTCCAATTTTAAATTTATACTTTCTCCTTTGAGGAATGAGTAAAAAACCTCAATTTTTAAAACTTCACATCGTAGAAATATATATTTTCATCCAGATATAATTAAATATTTCTTTTATTTTTCTAAAGTATTATACTTTGCATTTTATGTTTAAGTCGATGATTCATTCATTCTGAGTTACTTTTTTTATTAAGTATAAGAACTAGGTAAAGTTCACTTTTTTTTGCCAACTAATTTCCAATTGCTCTGGTACCCTTTGTGCGTATTTATTACAAATCCATTGAGAATATTTGTGTGGATTTACTTAGGATGTTATAGTCTCTGCAATTGTTCTATGTGTCCATACCTCCACTAATCTTATACAATCTTTATTATTGTAGCTATATAAAAAGTCTTGAAATTGGTGAGACTGATTGATCCCACTTTCTTTTTAAAGTTGTCTTAGCTGTTTTATTTCCTTTGGAAATGCATTTAAATTTTAAAATAGTGTAGAAAAATGTTTCTGAGATTTGTGAAGAAATTGTTTTTAATTTATATATTAATTTCGAAAGAACTGCCATCTTGTTTTCCAAACCATGCCTGTCCATTTGATTTTTTTGACTTTTCATAAGCACTGTTTAGTTTTCACCATACAAGTCCTGTTCATGTTTTGTTTGATTTACACTTATTTTTTGAATATTAAAAGTATTTTTGAATATGATAAGTGAACTTTTAATTTCGGTGTCCAATTTATTGCTACCGTATATAAATACAATTGATTTCTATATAAATACAATTGATTTCTATTTTCTATGTAGACAGTTGTATCATTTGCCAATAGTGACAATTAATTCCAATTATTCCTTTCAGGTCTGTATATCTTTTATTTCCTTTTATTGCCTTATGTCATTGTCTAGAACTTCCAGCTCTATATTTAATAAAATGGTGAGAGCAGGTATCTTTGTCCTGTTTCTAATCTTAAGGCACAGCCAATTTTTCATCATTAAATATGTTGTCTATAAACTTAATTTGTATATTTTGCTTTTATCAAGTAGAGAAATTCTTCTCTTATTTTTGTTCTTCCTAGTTTTTATCATGCATGAGCGTTGAATTTTGTCTAGTGCTTTTACTGCATCAGTTGATGTAATTAAGTAATTTTTTTTGTCTTTTGTCTTTATAGAGCCATACCTGCAGCATATGGTGATTCCCAGGCTAGGGGTCTAATCAGAGCTGTTGCTGCCAGCCTATGCCGCAGCAATGCCAGATCCGAACCATGTCTGCAACCTATCACAGCTCATGACAACACTGGATCCTTAACCCACTGAGCGGGGCCAGGGATCAAACCAGCAGCTTCATGGTTTCTAGTTGAATTCGTTTCCACTGTGCCACGACAGGAACTCCCTAATTAAGTAATTTTTTTGAGTCTTTTTATATGGTAATAATAATAATGACTGATTTTGGAATTTTTTTTCCTATGTCTAATTGATTTTATTTAATTACTAAATGAATTTTATTACATTTATAATTGTTCAACAATCATCACAACATGATTTTATAGCATTTTCATCCCAACTCCCAGCCCATCCCCCACCCCTAACGTGTTTCATTTGTAAACCATAAGTTTTTCAAAGTCTGTTGAGTCAGTATCTGTTCTGTAAAGAAGTTTATTGTGTCCTAATTTTTAGATTCCACATGTAAGTGATAGCATTTGATGCTGGTGTCTCAGTGTCTGACTTCACTAAGTGTGTCTTCAGGATTCTCTTAGCATCATTTCATCTGCAAATAGGGATAGTTTTACTTCTTCCTTTCTAATTTGAATTCCTTTTATTTATTTTACTTCCCTGATTGCCATGGCTAGGACTTGCAAAACTATGTTGACTAGTAGTGGTGACAGCGGATATCCTTATCTTGTTCCTGATCTCAGCGGGAATACTTTTCAACCTTGAGAATGATGTAGCTCTTGGTTTCTCATATGTGGCTTTTATTATGTTGAGGTAGGTTCCCTCCATGCCCACTTTCTGAAGGGTTTTTTTTATCAGAAATTGGTGTTGGATTTTTGTCAAAGGCTTTTTCTGCATCTATTGAGAGGATTATACAGTTTTTATTTTTCAGTTTATTAATGTGGTGTATCACACTGATTGATTTCCAGATGTTGAAGAACCCTTGCATCCCTGGGATAAATCCCACTTGATCATGATGTATAATCCTTTGAATGTATTGTTGTATGCAGTTTGCTACTATTTTGTTGAGGATTTTTGCATCTATGTTCATCAGTGAAATTGGCCTATAATTTTTTTTTTGTGGTACCTTTGTCTGGTTTGGGTATCAGGGCGATGGTGGCCTCATGGAATGAGTTTGGGAGTGTTCCTTCCTCAGCCATTTTTGGAATAGTTTCAGAAGGATAGGTGTTATCTCTTCTCTAAATGTTTGATAGAATTCCCCTTGAAACCATCTGGTCCTAGACTTTTGTTTGTTGGAAGTTTTTTTAATCACAGTTTCAATTTCAGTACTCATGATTGGGTTGTTCATCTTTTCTATTTCATCATGGTTTAGTCTTAGAAGATGGTATTTTTCTAGGAATTTGTCCACTTTTTCTAGGTTTTCCATTTTATTGGCATATAGTTGCATGTAGTAGTCTCTTATGATCCTTTGTATTTCTGTGATGTCCATTGTAACTTTTCCTTTTTCATTTCTAATTTTACTGATTTGAATTCTCATTCTTTTTTTCTTGGTAAGTCTGGCTAAGGGTTCATCAATTTTGTTGACCTTTACAAAAAACTAGCTTTTGATTTCATTGATCTTTTCCATGGTTTTCTTCTTTCTACTTCATTGATTTCTGCTCTGATCTTTATGGTTTCTTTCTTTTTGCTAACATTGGCTCTTGTCTGTTCTTCTCTCTTGAGCTGCTTTAGATGTGAAGTTAGGTTGTGTATTTGATCTTTTTCTTGTTTTCTGAGGTAGGCTTGTATTGCTATAAACTTCCCTCTTCAAACTGCTTTTGCTGCATCCCATAGATTTTGGAGTGTTGTATTTTTGTCATTTGATTCTAGGTATTTTTTAATTTCCTCTTTGATTTCTTCAGTGATCCATTTGTTGTTTAGTAGCATGTTGTTTATTCTCCATGTGTTTGTGTTTTTTGCACTTTTTATCTTATTGTTGATTTCTAGTCATATAGCGTTGTGGTCGGAAAAGATGCTTGATATGATTTCAATTTTCTCAAAGTTACTTAGGCTTGATTTGTGGCCCAGAATGTGATCAATCTTAGAGAATATTCCATGTGCACTTGAGAAGAATGTGTATTGTGCTGCTTTTGGATGCAGTATCCTATAAATATCTACTAAGTTCATCTGGTCTCTTGCTTCATTCAGGGCCTGTGTTTCCTTATTGATTTGCTGTCTGGATGATCTATCCATTGCTGTAAGTGAGGTGTTAAAATTCCCCACTATGATTGTGTTATTGTCGATTTGCCCTTTTGAGGTTGTTAGCAGTTGCCTTATATATTGTGGTGATCCTATGTTTGGTGCATATATATTTAAAATGGTTATATCTTCTTCTCGGATTGATCCTTTTATCATTATGTAATCCCCTTCCTAGGCTCTTAAAATATTCTTTATTTAAAGGTCTGTTTTTTTCTGATATGAGTGTTACCTACTCCAGCTTTCTTTTGATTCTCGTTTGCATGGACTATTTTCTTCCATCCTCTCACTTTCAATTTGTATGTGTCCCTAGAAGTGAAGTGGGTCTCTTGAAGACAGCATATATATGGGTCTTGTTTTTGTATACATTCTGCCAGTCTATGTCTTTTGGTTGGGGCATTTAGTCCATTTACATTTAAGATAATTATTAATATGTATGTTCTTATTGGCATTTCATTAACTGCTTTGGATTTGTTTTTGTTGCTCTTTTTTTCTTGCCTTCTTTTCTTGATCTCTCCTCTTGTGGTTTGAGGACTATCTTTAATGTTGTATTTGAGTAGATTTTTCTTATTTGTGTGTGTATCAATTGTACATTTTTGCTTTGCAGTTGCCCTAATGTTTAGATATAGAAGTCTATATAAATAGAAGATTGTTTTAAGTTGTTGTTCTCTTAATTGCAAGTGCATCTCCAGTGTCCTGCCTTTGTACCCTCCTCTTCTCATGATTTCTCATTTCAGTAGCGTAATTGTGCGTAGATGATTTCCTCTCTTTACTGTATATATTCCTTTACTGGTGAGCCTTCTCATTTGTGGTGTTTTTGTTTCTGGTTGTGGCCTTTTCTTTTCTGCCTGGGGAAGTTCCTTTAGTATTTGTTGTAAAGCTGGTTTAGTGGTATTGAATTCTCTTAACTTTTTCTTATCTGTAAAGCTTTTAATTTCTCCTTCAAATCTGAAGAGATTCTTGCTGGGTAAAGTAATCTTGGTTGGAGCTTTTTTCCTTTCATCACATTAAGTATATTGTGCCACTCCCTTCTAGCCTGCAGAGTGTCTGCTGAAAAATCTGCCTATAACCTTACTGGGGTTCCCTTGTATGTTATTTGTTTCTTTCCCCTAGCTGCTTTCAATATTTTCTCTGTGTCTTTAATTTTGGTCAGCTTGATTAGTATGTGTCTTGGGGTGTTCCTACTTGTGTGTATTTTATATGGTATTTGTTGTGCATCCTGGATTTGAGTGAGCGGTTCCTTTTCTATGTTAGGGAAATTTTCAGCTATTATCTCTTTGAATATTTCTTCTGTTCCTTTCGCTCTCTCTCCTCCTTCTGGCACTCCTATAATACAGATGCTGGTGCATTTAATGTTGTCCCAGAGTTCTCTGAGACTCTCTTCATTTGTTTTCAATCTTTTTTCTCTCTTCTTTTCTGCCTCAGTGATTTCCACTACTCTGTCCTCCACCTCATTTATTCATTCTTCTGCCTCTATATTCTGCTGTCAGTTGCTTCTATTGAATTTTTTAATTTGGTTATTGTATTTTGCATCTCTTCTTGCTTAAGTTTTAAATCTTGTATTTCTTTGATCATTGTTTGCTCTAAATTACCAATCTTTGCCTCCAGTTAATTTCCGATGTCTTGTATCATCTTCAGCACCAATGGTCTGAAGTCTTTTTCCTGAAGTCTGAGAATCTCTTGATCACTAGCTGTTTTTCTGGGGTTTTTTCTTTCTCCCTTATCTGAGTTATAGTTCTCTGCCTTTCCATTTTTATTTTTATAGGTTTTTGGTGTGGTGACCTTTTTACAGATAATAGAGTTGTAGCCTCTCTTACTTCTGATGTCTGCCCCCCTCCTTTTGGCTGAAGTTGTTATGGGTACTTGGTGTAGGCTTCCTGATGGGAGGGACTGGTGCCTGCCCACTGGTAGGTGGGGCTGATCCCATCCCTCTGGTGGGTCTCTGAGTGAGATTAGAGGAGGCTGTGTGCCTGGGGGGTCTTTAGGCAGCCTGTTTACTGATGGGTGGGGCTGTGATCCTATCTGGATTATTGTTTGGCCTGGGGCTTCTCAACCCTGATGGGTGGGGCCATATTTTCCAAAAGTGGCTGCCCCCAGAGAAACACACACTGATGAATATTCCCATGAGCTTTGCCTCCAATGCCTTTCCCCAACAATGAGCCACAATTACCCCCCTGTTTTCCTAGGAGATTCTCCAAGAACTGCAGTCAGTTCTGACCCAGAATCCTATGGAGCCTCTTCTTTGCCCTGGGACTCAGTGCACATGAAATTCTGTGTGCGCCCTTCAAGAATAGGGTCTTAGTTTCCCCCAATCCCCTGGAGCTCCTGTGCAGAAGCCCCACTGGCCTTCAATGCCAGGTGCTCTGGGGGCTCTTTCTCCCAATGCAGATGCCCAGGCATGTGTACTTGACATGGGACTCATAATTCTCACTCCTGTAGGTAAGTCCCTGTGACAGTTATTTTTCTCTCTGTGGGCTTCCCACCCGGGAGATGCGGGGGAGATGCGGGGTTGCTTACATCACGTAATTGCCCCTCCTACCTCTTGATGTGACCTCTTCTGTTTCTTCTGGATTAGGATGTTTTTTTGAAAGTTTCCAGTCCATTTGGTTGAAGGTTGTTCAACATTTGGTTGTATTTTTTTTTTTTTTTTTTTTTAATGAGAGAAGGTGAGCTCCAGTCCTTCTATTCTGCCATCTTAATCCCATCTCTGATTTTGGAATAGTGAACCAACTTTTCATGCTGGAATAAACCCCACTTGGTCATGATGTATAATTCATGTTGTATTTTTCTGAATTCTATTTGCTAATATTTCATTAAGTATTTTTGCTTTTATTTTCTTGGGGGATATATTTACTTCTATTTTTATTGTGTCTTTGGTCTGGAAGCTGGATAATGCAGGCTTTATAAAAGGAATAGGACTCTTCTCTATCTTTTTTCTAGGAGAAATTGTGTAGACCTTGTTAATTCTTCAAAGTTTTGGTAAAACTCTCTAGTGAAATCAATCAGAATTGGAAGCTTCATTTTTTAAAGTTTTAATACCCCGAGATGTATAAATAAGCTATCAACTATCATTTGCAACAATATATTATTACTTTCACATTTATTGGCAAAGTTCACTTGTTTAAAAGAGTATCTGGTGAAGTAATCAGATAGGGGATTCATGGATCAAACCCTCTGTATATTATCTGTATACCTGAGATATATGTACACAAGGATCCAAGCACCTTTTAGCAAGAGCTAAAAAAGCATTTACTAAACTTTTCAAAATGTTTAATACATTACTTGCTTCAGAAATAACAGGTGTCTCTATAGAGGGTAAGAAGGGTGATGAATTTTTAAGTAGCTAGTTTCACTCACAGGCACCCACTATTGGCACAGTGATTGCAGTGACTTGGATAGTGGAGTTTTTTTGGTGGAAGTTGGTATATTGCCATATCTTTGAAATTTGTGATGTTCTTTTTATATATTACTCTTAATTTTCATATTACGCTTCCCCTTCTCCAACAGTGAACTTCTTAGTGATACCTCTCCATTTCCAAGTTTTCTTTTTCTCTTTCAGAAGAGGTGCCTTTCCTGGAGTTCATGTCATGGCTCAGTGGTTAACAAATCCAACTAAGAACCATGAGGTTGTGGGTTCGATCCCTGGCCTTGCTCAGTGGGTTAAGAATCCAGCATTGCTGTGAGCTGTGGTGTAGGTTGCAGTTGCAGCTTGGATTCTGTGTTGCTGTGGCTCTGGTGTAGGCTTGGCAGCTGCAGCTCCAATTAGACCTCTAGCCTGGGAACCTCCATATGCCATGGGTGCAGCCCTAGAAAAGGCAAAAAGACAAAAAAAAAGTGTCTTTCCTAAGATGGCCATGTCTGGTTGTACATATGAACAAGCCCTTTCCTCCGACTGCTCAGATCTATTAAGTCTCAGATCTCTTCTCAGTGCAGTGTTTCTACAGTGGGAGTGAGGATGAATTTTTTTCTGAGAATAATCTTGTCTTTGTTTCACTGTCTTTTATGCCATTTCTCTCTTTTGTTGCCCTGTCCATCTCTACCTGTCTCTTTGCTCTTAAACAGACTCCAAATCTAGCTCTGTTTGCTTTACATATTTTTTCTCACTTATATGTAAATATTGGTTGTGGGTGGTTTTATTTGTTTATTTTTTTGATGTGTATGTTTTTTTGGAGGATGTATGCCATTGCTTACAAATGCCTACTCCCACTCATCTTTGGCGTCTGCAAATAAATTTTATATCTTTTAGGGTATATTTTCTGTCTTGTGTACTCCCAAAGCACTCATCACACCACTTAGCATTCTGGACTGTCAGCAACTTTTACCTTCCCTGTAGAGTTTACCATGCATTCTTTCATCTTTTCTGTGAAAGATGGGACAACACAGGGATCAATGCCTATTAGAGCCTTGATAACTACTTTTTGATTGAATGCCTGTATTATTTATTAGTAAAGAACCAAGAATGGGGCAATCTGTCTCTGGTGCAGGTAATAAGGAATGCATATCTGCAGATAATGCCAGTATAGTAATAAAGGCAACCAAAAGTTTGTCTGATTTTTATTATCACCATGTGTCTATATGTAAATAATTCATGAAAAAATCTTCTCTGTTGGGAAGACCCCTATCTCTGTGTATATCACTGCTAATTTCATTATGAGAAAAAGACATTTTTTAATAGCCTATCAGCCTTCTCCCATACACTTTCCAAGAGTCATTGCCTGCTAGAAAATATTAAGAAAGAAGAAATACTATTTTATCCAACTTCAACTAGAGTACAAAAGAAACATTACATCATAATCCTATGGTATTTCCTCATGGTTTTCAGCCTTATTAAGACAAGTTTACCTTGATGAGATTTTCTGTCTTCAGCTCTTGGATTCATTCAACTCAAAAAGGGAGTGGTATATACAGGTTTGTCACACCTCCCTTTACTTCTGACCAAGATAGCTTTAGGGTTGTCAAGTTGATTAAACTAGAAAATTTTCTTTTTCATCCTAGTCACCTGATCTCTCTTTACTTAAAGCATTTATTGAGAAAATTTGGAATTGTAAATTCTTTCTCTACTACTTTGAGATGTAAATCTACAACCCAGGAAGTTTTTTCTCAAGGACTTGGGAGCCATCTCTTTGAAATGTAATCAAGAACAGCTGCACCTTTGTGTGTCACACTCTGTAGGAAGGTAGGAATCTAACTTCAGTGACCACCAGTTATTATAACACTGATAGCCTGATCTCATTGACTGACATCCCTACCAGTGTCCTCAAGCACTTTTCCCCCAGCTCACCCCAGTGCTTCCTTTCTCCTGCCTTTTGTTTCTACAGAGTTGACTTCAGTCTCTCTCCTCTATCACAAGAGTCTTTCTGCCCTACTGCAGTTATTTGGAATTCAGTCTTTTTGTTTAGTCCAGTGTTATTTTTCTTTTGTACTTGTTTACTCTTTAATCTATAGAAGCATAACTAAAATAGCTTGAGGTTAAATGAAATTGGAACTTGAACAATAACAAAAAAGAAACACAATATAGGGAAAGAAACTATAAACTACATCCTAAATAGGACTTGCTCCATAACTTAAAAGCATTTCCATAAGCCTATAGAGGTGCTCGTTTACAGGCATACCTCACTTGATAACTTTATTCTTCTTTATTCAGGTATGCATTTAAAAAACAAAAATGACAATGTCAATGAAACAATAAATACCTCTCTTTCTTTGTGAGCTGACCTGAGTTTTATGATGGTTATTATCATCTTCCTTTGAAGAAAATTTACTCTTTATTCTCAGGGATTGTTCTTCCTTTTGGTAAGCAACCTCACTCCCTCCCTACACCTACTATCAGCATGTAGTACCCATCTCCAAGTGAGAGTGGTCAGTACTGCTCTGGCACTTTCAGGGCATCTGGGGACATAAGCGCCTTCGATGAAAAAGGCAGGATATCTGTGGGCACTACAAGTAAAATTTCTTAAACATTTTCACCAACAGCATGAGTTTCAGACATGCTCATTTATTTGACAACTGTGTATAACTGCTAAATCTTACACCCAAATACATTTTCCAAATGACAAACATTATTTTCAGGCCAGTACATTTTAAACCCACTGGAAGAAGAGAAATATATTCCTAATTGCCTTCATGATTTACAAGGATGCCACTTTCACAATGAAGTCAGATTTTGACATTATCATACAGAACACTGTTAATTCTTTTTCTTTTTTGGGATGGGGTGGGGAGGGTAAGCCAATTTGTACCTCTTTGTTTGGTTGGCCAAGAATGAACAAGAGACACATTCTGGAGTCAGATACCAACTCCTTTTGCTATACAAAGATCTAAATGCAGTTTTGGCAGGCTGTAATTCCTGGATTAAATGTTCAGCTGATAGCCATCCTAAACTTTTTTTAGATTGAAAATTTTTCTTTTCTTATTCTAGTTAAAATAATAAATAGATGGGTGAAAACTGAACAGATACTTAGTTATTTTTGCTTTCTCATTTTAATCAGGAATTAGGAAATAATATTTCTAGCTTTGATTTAAGGTTTTGGTGTTTTAGGTTATTTATTTCTCTACTTTCTGAAATGCCAACTGCATGATTCTACAGGAAATAATCAGAGCCTGTGACTATAATAGGAAAATGGTATGTCACTACAACAACATTCCAAGAACATCTGTTAATCACAGTAGTTTTCCAAATGTCTCTAGATTTTTGTATTATTATAGCCTTGCCATTATAAACATACGTACTGTCACTATGCCATTGACTTTGGATTTCAAAACTAACTTTGGAAAAAGAAACAGATAAACTTTTATTCCCCAAATCATGTATCTTTCTGGAATTCACTATTAGCCTTTTTTGCATTTTAATTATAAGAATGAAAATTAATAGATACTGTTAAAATTGACCAAAAAATTAAATAACTAAAAAGTAGATGAGCAGCATTTTTATGATTGTTTCTATAGACTGAGACCATTATGATAGCAGGTTCATCTAAACAATGTGCTTAACTTTTTAATAAGCTCTTAAGTCTTCTTTCTTTTTTTTTTGCTTTTTTAGGCCTGCACCTGGGGCATATGGAGGTTTTCAGGTGACGGATCCAATTGGAGCTATAGCTGCTGGCCTAGGCCACAGCCACAGCAACTCGGGATTTGAGCTGTGTCTGCAACCTACACCACAGATCACGGCAATTCTGGATCCTTAACCCACTGAGCAAGGCCAGGGATCAAACCCATAAACTCATGGTTCCTAGTCGGATTTGTTTCTGCTGTACCACAACAGGAACTCCAAGATCTTAGTTCTTTATCCAACTGTTTATGTTGTGACAGAGTAGAATTCAAGTGCCAAATTTTAGTTCTGCCCACTGATGATAGTATTTGCTTATCTGTGGGGTGTTTCCAATTTAGGTTTAATTATCTTGTCCTCTTTAGCTAATTTCAAATCTAAATAGTTTTGTGATGTTTATGCAGAGGAAATGGAAGGACCACCATAACCATCTGATTTTGCTTCCCGATTAAACAAAATATCTGTAATGTTCTAAAGACTGAAAAGCCTACATTAAGTCTGAAAATGTAATATTTATCTATTCCCATATATGAACCATGATAAAATATTCCCAGGAGATGATATGGAGTCTATTAGGAAAGTCAGGCTAAGTGGTGTTCAGTTAGTCTTCTAGGACTCTGTCTGATTCTAGAATATAGAAAAGATCTTTTATAGAAGAAACAGGGGCACAATCTTTATATAACTCATTGGAGATTTATTATTCTATTTACTCTGTTTATTACCATTACCTGTGTGTGTAGTGGCTATTCTGGGATTACCTGAGGGTGGTCATCATCTTGAATGATCTTCATTTCTAAAAAACTCATTTTAGATTATGATTTTAGTACATTAGTACAAAAAAAAATGAAAATGTTGTCTAGCATTATCAAACCAGGTTGAGAGCCATAATTTTCATGGTTCTCTAATTTGATGAAATTAGTAGGGAACAATGTTTTTGATTCCATTTCTGCTATTTGCTGATCTTATGACCTCAATCTGAGTGTCAGGTTGATTAGCCAGAAAGTGAAAGTATTGTAATAAACATTCCTAATACCCGCTTAAATTTCTGCCTTTTGCTTCATTCTGAAATATCATTATGTCCCCTTAAAGTTGAAAGTAGCCCTATGACTTCTCTAAGTAATGATATGTGTGCTAGAGTGACATGTTTCAATTTTGGTCTGTGCTGTTCTTCCCTTCCACAAGGACTGTGGAATCACTTACACAGGTAGAGGTGCTACAGAATTGAAGGTACCACACATTCTAAATTACACCATGCGGGGGGCAGCTGTGCTTGGGAATTATCTTGGCTTTGCTTGCATGATTACTTTTCACCTTGTTAAGCAATGAAATTCTTTTGTAATTTTTACTGCAGCATTACCTATACCATTCTGATTGAAGTAAATGATTTCTAGAGTACCTTTAACATCTATGAATATATGAACTATGATAAAATATTCTTTGACTCATAAGGCTGACAGTATCAAGCTCATGTTATCAGACACAGACTTTGTAATACTTCAGAAATAGCACTCACATTAACTATAAATTTTCTAATGATAGATGGTATCATTTCATACACAATTTTTTTTTCCTTTTAAGAGCCCCAGTTGCAGTGTATGAAAGTTCCTAGTGTAGGGGTTGAATCAGAGCTGCAGCTGCCAGCCTACACCACAACCACAGCAACGAGGGATCTGAGCTGTGTCTGTGACCTACAATACAACTCACGGCAATGCCAGATCCTTAGCCCATTTGAGTGAGGCAAGGGATTGAGCCCGCATCCTCATGAATATTAGTCAGGCTAGTTATGCTTGAGCCACTGTAGAAACTTCGCATATATTATTATCTTTGAAATTTATTAGTAGATTCTATATCTCATGATTATTTTACAATCACTTTTTTTTCCTTTTTCTCTAGCAAAGAGTTACTTGAATTAAAACAAACTTAAAATGGATAAACAGTGTTCAACAAACTTGATATGAACTGTGGGATTTAGTCAATCTTGACTAATTCTTGACATGTAAATATAATGATAGTATTCATTTGTAGCAATGGATTTGGTTTTGGCCTTTAAAAAGATAGTTATGATAAGGAATGGAGAATATTTTTAGCTCCATGTTGGAAATAAAATGTCTGGAGTTCCCATCATGGCTCAGTGGTTAACAAACCTAGCTAGGATCCATGAGGACACAGGTTCAATCTCTGGCATTGCTCAGTGGGTTAAGGATCCGGTGTTGCTGTGAGCTGTGGCTTAGGCTGGCAGATATAGCTCCAATTTGACCCTTAGCCTGGAAACCTCCATATGCTGTGGGTGCTGCCCTAAAAAGACCAAAGACACACATACACACACACACACACACACACACACACACACAAATATAAAAAGAAATGTCAGCTACCAGCTATATTGTCCATCAACAGGTCAGGGCTCCCCAAATTTTAGGCCTGGTTATATTTCATTCAAAACAGTTTGAAAAATATGATGTAATTCAGGCTACTATGAAGTTGTTACATTATTCTTTGGAACTATTTGACCATTTATTAGGGTTTTAATCTTATAAGTAGAAGTACTGCACATTGATCCATGGATTCTTTATAATATGACACACATCTCACTTTTGCAATGTTACTCCTTTTTATAGTTTTTAAGCTGAAATCTTCCTGACAAAAAATGAAAAATATCACTATTTACTTATTGATCCATTTATTATTTATTGAACTATGTGAATTTCTTTCTTTTCTTTTTCTTGAGATGCTAGTGGACTATATATGTCAATATTTCTCTCCAAGGAACACATTCATATGAATTCAGAATACAAATGAAAATTCTAGAATTAAAAATCTTTCATAAGAAGATACTTTGTTTTGCTCAAATGCTGTTTCACTTCAATGAAAATGAAGTTACTTTTCTCACAGTTAGTAAGCAACAACATAAAGATATGTAAGTGATCTTATTTCCATACCAGTCTCTCTGATGTCTTAATTTTCCTTCATGATCATCCATGGATAATTATTAATGCCAGATCACTGTTCATTTCTATATGTGAAAATCATAACACCAAGCTTCGAATGTTTATTCTCCAAAATATCTACATTATTATTATTATAGCTACATTATTATTATTATAGCTACTTTAAAATTATTACTGCTGTAGGACATCATTTTTTAATCAAATGCAATTTATATCAATTCCACTTATTTAATAATCCCTTCCCTACTGATTTCCAGTGTTTTCTCCATTGTACTTAAACTTGTTATTAAACTTACGTTTAGAGTTGTTTTTTTTTAAGGCTGCACCCAGAGCATATAGAAGTTCCCAGGCTAGGGGTTGAATCAGAGCTACAGCTGCTGGCTTACACCACAGCCACACAATGTGGGATCCCAGCTGCATCTGTGACCTGCACCACAGCTCATGGCAATGCTGGATCGCCGACCACTGAGCCAGGCCAGGGAATGAACCTGCATCCTCATGGATACTAGTTGGATTTGTTTCTGCTGAACAACAATGGGAACTCCTAGAGTTGAGTTTAAAAAAAAAAAAAGTCACCCTCCAACATTATTAGTACATTAATAAAGGAATTGACAGAAATGGTGGAATACTTTTTCCAAGTTTGTATGGTTGATAAGTAGACCAAGAATTGTTAAAAAACAAGAGTTGTGGAGTTCCTGTCTTGGCTCAGTGGTTAATAACTCCGATTAGGAACCATGAGGTTGTGGGTTTGATCCCTGGCCTTGCTCAGTGGGTTAAGGATCCAGCATTGCTGTGAGCTGTGGTGTAGGTTGCAGACATGCCTTCGATCTTGAATTGTTGTGGCTCTGGCATAGACTGGAGGCTACAGCTCCGATTGGACCCCTAGCCTGGGAACCTCCATGTGCCACAGGTGTGGCCCCAAAAAGACAAAAGACAAAAGACCAAAAAAAACCCCCAAAACCCCCAGAGTTGTAGCTTAAATTATCCTTAAGTATCTTCATTCACACATGAAGGCAAAAAAAGAGATACGGTCAGAGTTGCTACTGTCTTGTTGGAAAAAAGCGAGAGGGTCAGTGTGCAATGAAAGTGCCAAATTATTGGGGAGAAAATTGCTGAAGAGAAAATACCTTCATTCCTTTTAAGTCGGAGAATGTCCTTAGAGCTCTTCCACTAAAATGGACTGGAAGGGACATGGACTTAGTACAGATTAATTCTATTTTGTTCATTATAGTGAAGAGCGTAAAAAGATGTTGATAGTTAGCTTTGGCCTTGGTCAAGAATACAGACATAGAATTTCTTGTGAAAAAACTAAATATTTAATGAAAAAGGGATAGAAGATAGGGTATAGGTTAAAGGTCAACAGGGTCCTAAAATCAGTTGTATTTTCTAGGCATGTTTCACAGACTCCCTTGTGCTCAGAAAGCTGACTGTCAACATAAAAATGTGTGCAGCAGATCACACGCTGAGCTAATGATACTGACAGGATTAGAAGTAATTGTCCTGTTATAAATTACTGGACAAAGTTATGATTTGTCATTCCGGAAGGCGAGGACTGTGAGAATCATGCCAGGTGCACATCATAGATCAGTGTCAATATTCATGATTGTACCTGTGAGTAAAACATATTTCATTTTTCTGTACCTCCGATAAATTGCATATCAAGACAGAAGATTTATCCACCATTAGGCAAGGATGGTTGGTAGAGAAATAATTTTTCTTCATATTTTTTTTTAGTGAAGCTTGCTCCCTTACCAGTAACAAAGATCAAGAAAAAAACGTTGGAAGCATACAATTAACATGCTAGGTGTTGTTTTATTAAATGTCATCACTCTTTAGATTAGTAGAAAAAAATTAATAGAATGATAATATGAAATGAAAAAAGCAAATGAGACTCGTTCCTTTCTTTTCCTTTGTCACCTTTGAGGGATTTATGCCCTGTAGTTAGAGATATTTTTCTTTCTATATTTGAAACCATCTGCTGCCACATTCTCGTTTCAGGTTGCTACTTCATTTTATATTTTGAGAGGTAATAAACTCATTTATCTACTTCTTTCAGCCTTACTTCATAATCCATACTTTAGAAGAACTATCTTCAATCTTGGTTCAAAGAATTTGGAGACCTAAGATAGATTTTCTATCTTGCCATGTTTTCATTTTTAATCTATATTTATTGTCCATTGAACCTTGCTTCCTTCAACCAGTTATTGTACCTTGAAACAAGGCATTATTTTGTATAGCTCAGTGGTACCCAAAATAATCAGGTGGATGACTCTGTTGTCATTGTTCACTAGTTGTTCAAATGAAAGCCCCCAAAATAATTTGAGAGAAGGCATGGATTTTGTAAATGCTGCTCAAGGGTGACTCATTATTTGATGTACACCACCATATGTAGGAACATTTATAATATGGTTATGTATTGTAAAGTTTAATCATGTTTTTGCTTAATTGTTTAAGTCTGATAATTTTTAAATAAATCAAGTGACTTTTTAAAAAAAATGTGAATGCTATCTCAGGAGTTTACCCCACAAAAAATTTCCTATGGCAATTCATTCAAGAGTAAAAGAAAAGTAAATTATTAAATTCCTAAAGTGTGTATCAAAATTTTTCTTAGGTAAAAGACATGGACTTGCATAGATAGAAATAGTTATTGTTGGTGATGTTATTGTGATTTTTAAGTTTGTCCTGCCCAGCTCCTATAGACTGAATATTTTTGTTCCCCCAGAATGTGTATGTTGAAACCTAATCCCCAATGTGATGGTCTTTGGAGGGGGGATTTGGGAGGTGAGTAGATCATGAGGATGGATCCCTCATGAATGCAATTAATACCCACATAAAGGGGTCTCCAGTAAGTTTCCTTGCCCCTTTTCCTGTGTATGAACATAATGAATAGATGGGCATCCATATAGCAGGAAGCAGGGCCACATTGGTTGCAGAATCTGTCAGTGCCTACATCTTGGACTTTTTAGTCTCCAAAAATGTGAGAAATTTTTTTTTTTTTTTTGCTGTTTGTAAGCCTCCTAATCAATAGTATTTTATTATAGTAGTAGCTGGAACAGATTAAAACACTGATTTAGTAACCTCCCCCCCCCTTTTTTTTCATTTTGGGAACGAAGCTGGTTATTGGGTTCTCAGGGATAGAGCAAGAATAAAGAGTCATAAAAGTGATGCTACCAGTATCCTAGTCATTCAGAATTGAAGCATTAAAGTTCATTGATTTCTATCTTTCATTCTTCTCCCCCTTACCTCTATATCTAATGGACCATTAAGTTCTACTGAGCCTTCAACACTTCCATTACCATCATATTTGAGCAGAAAATTTATTTTACTCCTAGATGCCCTTTTGAAGTATCCTCTTATTGGTCTTCCAGGCTCTGCCTCATTCTCTTCCAGTTCCTTCTGGTGATAGCTGTTATTTTTATCAAGTCACTCCCCTCCTTAAAATTCTGCATTGATTTCCCATTCTCTATTTTATAAAATCCCAGCTCTTCAGTTTGACACCTTTCTATATCATCTCCAGTCATCTTTTACTGCCACATTTTGTCCTGCTCTTTCTTACTCTTAGGCCATTGCTCAAGCTGCTTCCTCTGTCTGAAGTGGTCTAGCTTCCTATCTGATCACTTAGTATACTTTTTTTTTTTCCCCCCAAAGACCAGCTAACAAACCACCTCCTCTGAAAACTTTCTGATCACCCCAGCAAGAAAATACCTTCCTTCTCTGAATTCCTGAACCTTTTTTGTATTACTTGATGAATTCTTAATGCCTTAAATTCATAGACTATGCTACATATTTTTTATTCCTTACAATGTCTAATAGATTGTTTAACACATAGTGTAGATGTATTGTTAAACATGAATTAACATTCCTCTGATTTAGGATCAACTCTTACTTCACTGTTTCACTGAAGGTGATATCTAATAGATCTAGCCCTGGTGCTTTTCAAACTTTTTTTTTTTTCGTTGTCATCTTACCTAAGGAATCTTTTTAGACATATTTTTTCTAAATACCCTTCCATGGAATAATAATACCACATATAAACTGTGTATCTTTTTATGCATTATATATATAGGTGTATATATATGTGTGTGTGTGAATAGATATGTATGTGTGTGTGAGATACATAAGATACATGTATATATGTAGATGAGATATATGAGAGTCACGTTTTTACCAATCAAGAACCAAATTTTGCCCTTTGTGGGGACAATACTGCTTATATAATTTACGCTTTTCATTGAAACTGTTATCATTTACAAGTAGAAAATCTTGCCATAAATTATGATATTGCAGAGAGATGACAGGATTGAAATGTGTTTAGAAAAAGGGAGAGAAGAATTACTGCGCATCTGCCAATTTGTCAAATACCATGCTAGGTATTTTTTGCCTGTATTATTAAAAAGTGTGCACAGTAAGCTGTACTATTCTCAAATAGTACATTCCATTTTCTCCTAAAATTTCTGGCTCTGTTAATATTGGCTTCATGTAATTTTCCTTTTAAAATCTCTCTCTTTTTTTTTTTTTCTTTGCTTTTTAGGGCCACACCCATGGCATATGGAGATTCCCAGGCTAGGGGTCTAATCATGGCTACAGCTGCTGGCCTACACCCCAGCCACAGCAACACCAGATCAGGCCGCATCTGCAACCTACACCACAGCTCAGGGCAACACTGGATCCTTAACCCATTCAGCGAGACTAGGGATTGAACCCATAACCTCACGGTTCCTAGTCAGATTCTTTTCTGCTACACCACAATGGGAACTCCTCCTCTTAAAGTCTCTTAATATCATTTTGAGTAGTGATTTTCAGTATGCTAATGTAACTTAGGGCCAATACAAGACCTGGAACATACCCTCCTTTATCTAAACTACTGACAGTTCATGTTTATCTGAAGCTTATCTGTGGGATTCAAGTTTTATTTTCTCTGAAAGAAATGACTTCTTTAGCAAAATTTAAAAATTGCCATTATGGTATAATTCTTCTTTACTTGATTTTGCAGATGAACATCTGAATCTCCAAAAGGTTAGATCTCTTGCCTTTGATTGCATATTAATTCAGTTGCACAATGGAAATAGATTCCTACTTCTTATCCAGGAGACTAATTACCAAAAGAAAGAGAGCTTACATTTGCTTTAAGGTATTTTGTGAACTCTAGATGTTATGCTAATTGTTCATTAAATAGATAAATGATTTTCTGTAATCAAAATGCAAAGACATTATCTAATTTTCTACAGTCTTTTGAAGACTAATATTTAGTTCTTACTCCAAACTAAAATATATTACTTGATTCACTCTGGTGAGGAAAGTCACCCAGCTAATGACAGTGTTGTGAGTGGCACATAATATAAATAAAACATTATTTTGATAACTTTATAAAAAAGTAGTATTTTTAAAAATATTGTTGCTAAAATTAAGTGATGTTGAGTGAAATCATTTTTTTTTACATTTCATATATGTTCATTTTGTTGTGTTTTAGATAATAGGGTCTTAAGATTATCATTTTATATTTCCTAGAATCTGGCTTCTATGTGAATTGGTTTCTTTTTGGAAGATGATGTAAAATGAAAGTGTGAATCAGAAAGATTTACATTTTTATTTTAAAAGCCCATAATTAATAATGTGGGCTTTGAAAATAGCAGTCAAATGCAACAATAGACTGTTTTTTGATAACTTGAGTGTAATAGCACCGAGTAACAATTCATGATTTAAATGGATTGTTGGTTTATGAGAAGGGCGAATGAAAATGGGTTTCTTGGTTCATTTTTGTGTTTTCCTTTACTTCTCCATCTGGCTAAATCCCCCACCTCACAACTCACAGACATAAGTTATCACTCCCTCCTCTTAATGCTGGGAAGAGCATTTTACTTATTCTCTTTTATGGCACATATATCTTTCTCCCTTGTTCTATAGTTGTCTCTGTGCTTGTTTTATCTCCCCTGCTAGATTATCAGTTCTCAAAAAATAAAGCTTGCAACTGCTTCATTTTTCTGTTTCTTTTTTCTCTCATGACTATGGCATGGGGCCCAAGATTTGATGAATTAATGGATGGATGCAAGCTCAGAGTGGTGGTTTCCTTTTTTTTTTTTTTTTTTGCCTTCTGTTTTTCTGAGTAGAAAATGGCACTTTGCACTTTCCTCATTTTTTTCTCTAGATGATTAGGTTGAGAGAATGAAAGGATACCATTTTAACCCAATATCCTGCCAGCGGCTGCTAAGAAGGATACCAATTAATTCTAATTGTAGTGGCAGCTTTTAGGATGTTGACTCTTCTTTATTAAGATTATAACCAGGAACTCAGTGCACATAGGTCACAATGTAGCTGTCAAATGGCAGCAACTTCAATCAATACCCACCTGGATTGGATGCAACCTGATGACCTAGAGGTGAGTATTAATCCCTTGAGTTATCACTTCCTCAAGTAAAGAACGTTTATTGTCTTTCTAACTCGGGCATTTATGATTGCTTTTAAAACTCCCTTCATGTCAACATGTTTGAGAAGTGAAATTTCATATACAAATGTACACTTTGGTTTTATAAAGGTTTATTGATGTGTTTAGAGACCTACAATGTATATTTTCTTTAACAGAACATATTTTGGTAGGCAGAAAAATCCTTCATGGTATTATGTGATCTAAAGGCATAAAGGCAAACATTTAAGAGTGGAATTGAAAGATGTGTACATGTTGGATAGAGTATTTTAAAGTGCTAAAGAAATAAGAATCAATTTTTTTTTCACAAAGAAATACAATTTCTTTTGGGGGGTCTCTTTCCAGTAGTTGTTTAAATCAGGAAAATGTGGCCAGAATACCTGACACTGAGAAAAAAAATGGATAACCTTGGTAGCTATACTGTTAATGAGCTTATATTTTATTATAAAAATGCAACCATTTTCTGACTTTGCACAGCGCATATAAAAAAAAAGCATTCCTAATATTTGTTACATATACTCATAATGTCTTTAAGGGGTTTTCCTAAAGCATTTTTTTTTAAGTGTAGCTATACATATACCTACCTGGCTACAGGAAATTCATTCATATTATTAATGTCTCAGACCTCTCCATTGGAATAACATACATAATGCTAGCATCCACTTGACTCTACTAGGTTTCATAACTATCATTGCTCCACCAGAGCCTAAATTCCAGCCACAAAAGACATTAGCAGGATTAGGGTCAGGTAAACCTGATGATAAGTCTGAAGCAGCCCTCAGTGAGTTCTGAGACAGATGTATTCCCTCAGGAGACCCAAAATCCCTGGGGTGAATTCATTTGATTCACAAATAGAAACTCAGTAGATCTAGGAAACAATGATAATATTTTTATTCAAAAAAAGAATTAAAAAAAACCCAAACATACTGTTAGGTTAGTATTACATTTGCAATAAATGTTAACTATCTTTAAATAATAAGACCTGATTTCTTTCACATTCTTTTTAAATCACTGGTTTCCCTCGGAGTTATGGTCTTTTTGAGTAAATAAATCAGATAACTTAGGAAACATTAAGTATCAAGAGTTTAAAGACATTGCTGTGTCTTAGGTTGATAGATTTACTGTAATCACAATCAGGGTACCAATTGTTGTTTCTGTTGTTGTTTGCTTATATTTTTAATAGGAAACAATAAAATGATATAACATTTCATGGAGAAGAATACACAAAAAATCTTGAGAAAGAACCATATAAATATTTGTCCTTAGTAGATATTTAACACAATTTAAAGATTTAAGAGTTAAAAGAATATGATACTGGTATAGAAATGAGAAGAATAGAGATAGTTAAGATCTGGAAAACTGGAAAAGATATTCGCAAAATAAAAGTCTATAAAGCAAATATTTTCTATATCAAGAGTTCTTAGTCATCAATAAGAAAAGATCCCATCATTGGATAAAAACATCATGAGGAGAAATCTGAAAAGAAAAACACAAATAACCATACAATAGTATGTATAGACCCATATAACATTAGTTAAATCAAATGTTTCCCCACCAATTATTTCCAGGGAAACAAAATTATATGTGAAAGTTTCATAAGTTTAAAATACTGAGTTTTTAAAAATTAGGTTGGTCAAACAAAACAGATTGGGCCTCTGGGCCACAAGTTTTTTCATGCTGTTGGGCATGATCTGAGAACAGCTACCTCCTTTTTCAGACATCTAAGAATGTCTGCTACAGAGCACTGAACAATTGCTGCAGAATTGGGAAGGAAAAAATCCATGAGAATGACAATTACCTCCTACTATTTACTTTCTTAAGGTTGAGCACTGTATATGTGTGGAATTTTTCCGTAATTAATAGCAAATTTTCTGGGAGGCTTGAGATTAGAATATTTAACATATTGATCAGAGAGGAATATTGGGTAAATACTAAAGGTAACCAATAAATAATCTAAAAGTAATAAATATAAGACCATTAAATAAATCTTAGTATATTCATATAGTAGAGACATTCATTAACTTATATTTTAATATGTACATTTAAAACCACTAAAAATAGGCAAATGAATATTTAACTTGAAAACCAATAGAAGACAAAGAGAATAAAAAAAAAAATTCCAGAAAAAGCAGAAATCAAAAATTTCAGTTGAAAACAGAAAATGTTTTAAAAGTATATCAAAATGTATCACTTATTTTGATAATATTAACAATTAAACTAAATATGGACAATGCACCAATATTTTTGCATTTTAAGCCTATTTTATTGTGGGACTAGATACAATTATAGAAATAATTGTGTTGGAATAGAAAGAACTGGAATTACTTCAATTAAAGACCAGTTTTACCATTATCCACCAAACTATGTGTCCCTTAGGTATGTAGACCTTTCAGAGTCTGCTCTTCCTACCTGTATATACCAGATAGCATATATTTCAGAGGTGTTTTGTAATGATTATTTACCATGAATGCAATGTAGCTAGCACAGTGCTCATCCATGTAGAATAAGAATACATTTTAAAAATTATTACTGAAACTTAACTCTTGTGTGAATACAGCACAAATTAATAGGTTGTCCAATTTTTAGATAATGTCTTTAGTTCTTTTTTTTGGCATATCATATATTTTCAAGTGTTGACTTTATTTTTATAATAGAATGTTAATACTACTTGAGTGAAAATGAGTTGTATTATCTGTAGCAATTAAACTCAGAAGATTATTTGCTATCGGTGTCATTTCTTAAAAATAATTAAGATGATAAAACACCCATTTGGATGTACTAGTAATAAGCTAGGAGAATTAGATATATAGTTGGGTTGGGGTTAGGGGGTTTGATCTCATTTCATGTATATTATAGTACCTAGCATATTTTGATACCAAGTGAATATTAAAAATGAAAGCAGTGGTAATTTCAATTTAGTTTTCTATGTAGAATACAGATGTAGCAGAAATTTCTGCTGAACTTTTTCTCCTAATGCAAATTCTGAGTATTACTTATAATTTAGTTTAGCTAATGACTAAATCTATGTTCTCCAGCAAATTATTTAATATCTTTGTACCTATGATTCCATCTATAAAATGGGGATAATAATGCAGACTTTTAATTATTTAGTTCTTCAGAATGCTGAGATGCTTTATTCAAGTTAATTATTTGAAAGGAAATTCAGGTTTAGTCTTTTATTAAACATATTTATATGATTTTGTACAGTCTGACCTACCAATTATACATGGCACTACACTAGACATGGAGGATTAAAAAAATGAATTCAACATATCTGAATAGGCTAGCAACAGAGGTGGAAGTTATTTAATAAAATAGAATACTCAAAGCTGCTAGATGTTATTTAAATGTGAAAAAATTATCTCAAGACTATTAATCTATGCATGTTACAGTTTAAGAATAGCTAAAATAAAAATGAATGGTTTGTTTTAAAATTTGTGTGCTCTGGAGTTCCCATTGTGGTGCAGCAGAAACAAATCCGACTATGAACCATGAGGTTGCTGGTTTGATCCCTGGTCTTGCTCATTGGGTTAAGGATCCACCATTGCAGTGAGCTGTGGTGTAGGCCGGCAGCCACAGCTCTGATTCGACCCCTAGCCTTGGAACCTCCAAATGCTGCAGGTGTAGCCCTAAAAATACAAAAAAAAATTGTGTGCTTTACATTTATAGATATTTATAATTTTAAATGTATCAGGTTATTTATTAGAATTAATTTATGATGCATTGTTGTGCATATTTGTTTCATATAAAAATAGTATATGGCAAAATAAAATGTCTTCCATAAATAAAAACACAGTGTAATTAATAATAGGGACTTTGTCTTTAAAATTAAAATTAAGTAAAATAAAATTTGAATTAGTATATAATATATATCAGACTCAGTTTAGATATATTATTGATAATCTCTAGAAGAAATGCTCTGAAGTAGAAATTAATTCATTTTTCATAACATACTTAGTTTAAACAATTATTTTATAGAGGATTATAGTTGATTTACAATGTTGTGTTAGTTTCAGGTGTACAGCAAAATGATTCAGTTGAATATATAAATATATTCATTCTTTTTCAGATTCTTTTCCCATTTAGGTTATTACAGAATATTGAGTAGAATTCCTTATGCTATGCTGTGGGTCCTTTTTGATTATCTATATATATATATCTATGTATAATATATATATTTATATATAGTAGTGCGTAAATGTTAACCCCTAACTTCTAATTTACCCCCCCCACCACCATGTTTCCCATGTTTCAAACTATTAAGTTTGAGGAGTTCCCGTTGTGGCTCAGCAGAAACGAATCTGACTAGGAACCCTGAGGTCACGTTTCTATCCCTGGCCTTGCTCAGTGGATTAAGGATCCAGCATTGCCATGAGCTGTGCTGTAGGTTGCAGATGTGGCTCAGATACCAAGTTGCTGTGGCTGTGGTGTAGGCCAGCAGCTATAGCTCCAATTCAACCCCTAAGCTGGGAACTTCCATATACTGCAGGTGCAGCCCTAAAAACACAAAAAAAAGCAAAACCAAAAAAAAAAACTGTAAGTTTGATATTTTGGTCTGTGAGTCTGTGTCTATTTTGTAAATAAGTTCATTTGCATATTTTAAACATTAAATTCCACATATAAGTGATATATGATATTAGACTTTCTCTGACTTTATAATCTCTAAATCCATCTATGTTGCTGCAATTGTCATTTTTTTGTTATTTTTTATGGGTGAATAATATTCCATTACACACTCTCACACACACACACACATATGTATGTATGTATCACTTTGTCTTTATCCATTCTGAATGAACATTTATGTTGCTTCCATCTCTTGGCTCTTGTAAATAACTGATGCAATGAACATGGGGTTGCACGTATGTTTTCAAATTATGGTTTTCTCCAGATCAGTGCTCAGGAGTGGGACTGCTGGATCATATGGTAGTTCTATTTTTAGTTTTTTAAGGAACTTACATACTATTCTCCATAGTGCTTGTAGCAATTTACATTCCCACCAACAGTGTAGAAGGGGTTCTCTTTTCCCCACACCCTCTCCAGCATTTGTGCCATGTAGACTTGGTAATAGACATTCTGACTGCTGTGGGGATTACCTCATTGCACTTTTGATTTGCATTTCTCTAATAATTAGTGATATTAAACATTTTTTTCATGTGCCTATAGGCCATATGTGTGTTTCTTTTGAGAAATGTATATTTAGGTCTTTAGTCATTTTTTTTGATTGAGTGGGTTGTTTGTTTGCCATTGAAGTGCATGAGTTGTTTGTATAGTTTGAAGATTAAGCTGTTGTCAGTTGCATTCTTGGCAACTCTTTTCTCCCATTCCATAGGTTGTCTACTCATTTTTTTTTAAATGGTTTCCTTTGCTGTACAAAACTTGTAAGTTTGTCTAGGTCCCATTTGTTGATTTTTGTTTTTATTTCTATTTCCTTGGGAGACTGAACAAAGAAAATATCTGTGTGGTTGATGTCAGAGAATGTTTTGCCTATGTTCTCTTTTAGGTATTTTATGGTGTCATGTCTTAAGTTTAAGTCCTTAAGCCATTTTGAGTTTATCCGTGTGCATGGTCTAAGGGTATGTTGTAGTTTCAGTGATTTACACAGCTGTCCAATTTTCCCAGCACTACTTGCTGAAGAGACTGTCTTTTTCCCATTTTATATTCTTGCCTCATTTGTAGAAGATTCATTGATTGTAGTTGTCTGGGTTTATTTCTGGGCTCTCTATTCTGTTCTATTGTTCCATATGTTTTTTTTTTTTTGTACCAGTACCACACTGTCTTGAATACTATAGATTTGTAATATTGTCTGAAATTAGGGAGATTTCTGCTTCATGTGTCCCCCCTGCCTCAGGATTGCTTTGTGAATTCTGGGTCTTTTATGGTTTCATATAAATTTTTGGATTATTTGATTTAGTTCTGTAGAAATTGTCATGGGTATTTTGATAGGTACCGTATTAAATCTGTAGATTGCTTTGTGTAGTATGGCCATTTTAACAATGTTAATTCTTCCAATACAGGAGCATGGGATATCTTTCCACGTCTTTAAATCTTCTTTAATTTCCTTGATTAATGTTTTATAGTTTTCAGCATATGAGTCTTTCACCTTCTTGTTCAGGTTTATTCCTAGGTATTGAAATTTTTTGGTGTGATTTTTAAAAGGTATTTTTTTATATTGCTTTTGTAATATTTCATTGTTAACATACAAAAATACAACTGATTTCCTTTTCATGTTGTTGGGTTTTTTTGGTTTCTTTTTTAGGGCTGTATGTTGGCATATGGCAGTATTAAGGCTAGGGATTGAATTGGAGCTGCAGCTGCCTGTCTATACCACAGCCAAAACAATACCAGACCCAGGCTGCTGTTGCAACCTACACCACATCTCAAAGCAATGCTGGATCCTTAACCCACTGAGCAAGGCCAGGGATTGAACCCACGTCCTCTTGGATTCTAGTTGGGTTCATAACCTGCCAAATCTCAATAGGAACTCCCTGATTTCTGAATGTTAATCTTGTATCCTGCTAATTTGCTGAATTCATTTATCAGATTAAGCAGTTTTTGTGTGGAGTCCTTAGGGTTTTGTGTAGTGTGATGTCATCTGCATATATTGACAGTTTTACCTCTTGTCTTCCAATTTGGATACTTTTTATTTCTCTTGTTGGTCTGATTACTATGGCTAGGACTTCCAATACTATGCTGAATAAAAGTTGTGAGAATGGGGCATCCTTGTTTTATTCCTAATTTTAGCAGGAAGGCTTTCAGCTTTTCTCCATTGAATATTAGCTATGGGCTTGTCATAAATGGCTTTTGTTATGTTAAAATATGTTCTCTCTCTACCCACTTTGGTAAGAGTTTTTATTATGGATGTTAAATTTTGTCAAATGATTTTTCTGTATCTATTGGGATGATCATATGGTTTTTGACTTTTGTTAATGTGGTGTATTACATTGATTTGCAAATGTCAGATCATCTTTTGGAAGCGTTTAAAAAGGATCTATATAAGTTCTTTTTATGTGTTTAGTAGAATTCTCCTGTGAAGCCATCTGGTCCTGGACTTTAGTTTGTAGGGAGTTTTAAAATTACATATTCAATTTCATTTCTCTTCATCAGTGTTCAAATTATCTTTTTTTTTTCTGGATACAGTTTTGGTGGGATGTATGTTTCTAGAATGTTGTTCATCTCTTCTAGGCTGTCGAATTTATTGGCATATAATTGTCCATAGAATTATCTTAGGTTTTTTTAATTATTATTATTCCTGTATTATCAGTAGAGGTTCCACCTTTTTCATTACAGTTTTTGGATTCTTTCTCTCATTTTGTTGAGTCTGGCCAGACAATTTTGGTTTTGTTTACTCTTTGAAAGAACCAATTCTTGGTTTTATTGATTTTTTTTCCTACTGTTTTTCAATCTCTATTTTATTGATTTCCTCTCTGATCTTTATTATTTCCTTCCTTCTGGTGACTTTAGGTTTTGTATATTCTTCTTTTTCTAATTCTTCTAGGTGGTAAGCTAGGTTATTGATTTGAGATTTTCCTTGCTTTCTCAGGAAGGCCTGTATCACTATAAACTTTGCTCTAAGAACTGCTTTTATGGCATCCCATAGATTTTTAATTGTTGTGTTCTTATCATTGTTTGTCTCAAGATATTTTTTAATTTCCTTTTTGATTAAGGAAATGGATCAGTGACCCTTTTGTTTTTGTTTTTGTTTGTTTGTTTAAGTAGCATGTTGTTTAGTTTCCATGTAGTGAGTTTTTTCTAGTTTCTTTTTCCTATGGTTGATGTTTTGTTTGTTTGTTTTATGCCATTGTATTCAAAGAAGATGCTTGAAATAATTTCTGTACTCTTAAATTTGTTGAGGTTAGTTTTGTGCCTTGGTATGTTGTCAATCCTAGAGAATGTCCATGTGCACAAATATACTTGAAAATATACTTGAAAAGAAGGTATAGTCTGTTTTTTTTTTTTTAGATATATATAATGTCCTGAAAATATCTATTAAGTCTAACTGGTCTATTGTAAAATTTAGGATCTCTATTGCTCTACTTATTGTTCTGTCTAGAAATCTACAACTGATGTGAGTGTGTGTTAAAGTCTCCTACTATTATGTATTCCCATCAATTTCTCCTTTTATTTCTGTTAGTATTTATTTTATGTATTTTGGTCCTCCCATATTAGGTGCATATATGTTTACATGTGTAATATCCTCTTCTTTTATCATTAAATAGTGTCTTCCTTTATCTTTCTTTATGGTGTTTGTATTAAAGTTTATTTCATCTGAGATGAGTATTGTGACTTCTGCTTTTTTGTCACCTCTATTTGTGTGAAATACCTTTTTCCATCTTTTCACTTTTAATCTATGTGTATCTTTTACCCTAAGGTGGGTCTCTTGTAGGAAGCATATTGTAGGTTATTCTATTTCTTCTTGGTTCAGACTTGGAAGGTTGTACCTACCCTAGAATTTTTCCATATTTTAGGTTGTCCATTTCATTACCATAGAGTTGCTTGTGGTAGTCCCTTATGATCCTTTGGGTTTCTGTTGTGTTAGTTGTAATTTCTCTTTTTTTTCATTTTTAATTTTATTGATTTGAGCTCTCCCACTTTTTTCTTGATGAGTCAGGCTAAGTGTTGATCCATTTTGTTTTAATCTTTTCAATGTTTGAATTTAATTGATTTTTTCTATTGTTTTCTTTATTTTATTCATTTCTGCTCTGGTCATTATCATTTCTTTCCTTCTCCTAAGTTTGGGTTTTGTTTGTTTTCTTTCCCTAGTTGCTTTAGTTACAAGTTTAGGTTGTTTCTTTGAAAGTCTTCTTGTTTCTTGAAGTAAGATTACATTTCTATAAACCCTCCTCTTAGAACTCCTTTAACTCCCTCCCATAGGTTTTGGATTGTCATGTTTTGTTATTTTTCTCTAGGTACTTTTTGATTTCCTATTTCATATCTTCAGTGATCCTTTAGTTTAGTAACATATTGTTTATCTTCCATGGTTGTGTTTTTTACAATTTTCTTTTTCTCCTATACATGATTTCAAATCTCATAGAGTTATCTTTTGAAAAGATGCTTGATATGATTTCAGTTTTCTTAAATTTACCAAGGCTTGCTTTGCAGCCAAGCATGTGATCTATCCTGGAAAATTTTCATGTGCACTTGAGAAGAAAATATACACTGATGCTTTTAGATGGAATGTTCTGTAAATATCACAAGTCTACCTAGTCTAATGCGTCATTTGAGACCAGTGTTTTCTTACTAATTTTCTGTCTGGATGATCTGTCCTTTGATGAAATAGTGGTGTTAAAATCTCCCAGTCTTATTGTGTTACTGTTGATTTCTCCCCTTATGGCTATTAGTATTTGATTAATATATTTAGGTTCTCCTTTTTTTTTGGAAGCAAGTATAGTTATAGTTGTATATCTTGGAAACTCTTGATCATTTAATGTAGTTTCCTTCTTCATCTCTTATAACAGTCTTTATTTTAAGGTGAAATTTTTCTGATAGGAAAATTGCTACTCCAGCTTTCTTTTTTCCATTTATATGGAATAACTTTTCCCATCTCACTTTCAGTCTGCATATGTCCTTAGATATGAAGTGGGTCTGTTGTATTCAGTATTTATATGGGTCTTATTTTTGTATTCATTCAGCTAGTCTAAGTTTTTTGGTTGAGGCATTTAATCAATTTAAATTTAAGGTAATTATGACTATGCGTGTTCTTAATGCCATTTTGTTAAAGCTTTTGGATTTGTTTTTATATGTACTTTTTCTTCCCTTTTTTTCCTCTAGTTTTGGATTTGATGATTTCTTTAGTGTTGTGTTTGGAGTGCTTTTTCTTATTTTTGTATCCATTGTAGTTTTCCGTTTTGTGGTTCCCATGAGTTTTTGATATAGCTGTCTATGTGTGTACCCATACACAAAAACACATGCACACACAAGATTATTTTAAGTTGCTGAACCCTGAATTTCAAATGCATTTACAATATCCAGCATTTGTATTCTTCTCTTCTCAAAATTGCTGGTTTTGATATCATATTTGTATATGGATGATTTCTTGCTTTCACTGTATGTATGCCTTGACAGGTGAGCATTCCCATTCATACTTTCCTTGTTTCTAGTTGTGACCTTTTCTTTTCTACCAAGAGAAGTTGCTTTAGCATTTTTTACAGAGCTCATCTGGTGGTGCTGAATCCTCTTGGCTTTTTTTTTTTTTTTGTCTTTAAAGCCTTTGATTTCTATATTGAATCTGAATGAGAGCCTTGCTAGATAGAGTATTTTTGGTTGTAGGTTTTTCCTCTTTAATCATTTATATATATTATTCCATTCCATTCTGGCCTGCAGAGTTTGTGCTGAAATAGCAACTGATAACCTTATGGGGATTACACTATATGTTATTTGTTGATTTCTCTTGTTGCTTTTAAAATTCTTTGTTTTTGATTTTTGAGAGTTTGATCAATATGTTTCCCAGCCTGTTCTTCTTTGAATTTATCCTGTATGACACTCTCTGGCTGGATTTTGATGGTTGTTTCCTTGTTAGGAAAGTTTTCTGCTATAATCTCTTCAAATATTTTCTTGGGCCCTTTCTCCTCATTCTGGGACCCCCCTATAATATGAATGTGGTGCATTTAATGTTCTTTCACAGGTCTTTTTGATTGCCCTAAATTCTTTCCCTTCTTTTTTCTTTATTTTATTCCATAATAGTGATTTCTACCATACTGTCTTCTAGCGTACTTACTTGTACTTCTGCCTCTTTTATTCTGCTATTGATTCCTTCTAGTATACTTTCCCTTTCAGTTATTGTATTGTTCATCTCAGTCTTTTTGTTGTTTAAGTCTTCTAGTTCTTTGTTAAACATTTCTTATATCTTCTCTGTCTTTGTTTTCATTCTTTTTCCTAGATCTTGGATTATCTTTACTATTATTTCTCTGAATTCTTTTGCAAGTAGATTGCCTGTCTCCAATTTTTTTTTTGTTCTCCTAGATTTTCATCTTGTTCCCTCATGTGGAACACATTTCTCTGCTGTTGCATTTTGTCTAATTTTCTGTCTTTGTGGCCTCTTTTCCACAGGCTTTGGGATTGTGGTTTTTCTTGCTTCTTGTGTCTCCCCTTCATTGGGTGAGGGTTAGTTCAGGGGCTTGGGTAAGCTTCCTGGTGGGAGGGACTGGTACCCACCCCCTGGTGGAAGCTGGGTTTTTAATCTCTCTGGTGGGCAGGGCCATATAAAGCAGTGTGTTCAGAGGTGGATGTGAGCTCAGGACAACTTTAGGCAGTCTGTCCATTGATAGGTGGCCCCGTGTTCCTACACTGTTCCTTGTTTAGCCTGGGGTCTTTCAGCACTGAACCATGCAAGCTCTTTGGCGTGACCAGGTTTTGGTGCCAAATTGGTGAGTTCCAGGAGCAGATGATTATTTCCTGGCACCACCACCACCACTGTAATTTCCCCGAGAGTGACACATAGTAGACCCCTGCCTTCTGCAAACCAGGTGCTGTGTTCTCCTCCTAGGCTCCAATGCTTACCCTCCATCCCAAATGATCTCCTTTCAGGTGAGGGGGCTTCCCGGAGTGTGAAAATCTTTCCCACATCACAGCTCCCTCTCTGGGGCAAAGGCCCTGTCCTAATTACTTTCTTCTTCTTCTTTTTTTTTTCTTTTTCCCTTTGTTCTACTGATTGTGAGGAGATTTTCTTTCCCTTTTGAAAGTCTTCATTCTGTGTGAATGATTCCACTTGTAGATGTATTTTTAAAGTTTTTGTGGGCAGAGTTGTGCTCCATGTCCTATTCTTCCTTCAGGCTGTTGGGTGGGGAAAGGTCTTTGTGTAAAATGGACATCCCTTGGAGAACTCCCACCAATGAAATTCTCTGGGCCTCCACCATTAGTGTCCTTGCCCCTACAGTGATCCATAGCTGACTGCTGCTTTCCAGGAGACCTTCTGAGGACCACCGATAGGTTTGGCCCAGGGTCTTAGGGAGTCACTGTTTTGCAATGGGTCCCAGTGCACCCTACAAGAGTGGAGTCTCTGTTTACCCTGTCCTGTGGAGCCTCTTGCATTCAAGCCCCACTAGCTTTCAAAGCCAACTGCTCTTGGGGCTCCTCCTCCCGATGCTAGACCCTCAAACTGGGGTGCCTTACATAGGGATCAGAACACTCCTGTGAGAGAAACTCTGCAGTATAATTATTTTCCAGTTTTTGTGTCACCCACCCAGTGAGTATGGGGTTTCATTATATCTTGAAAGCACCACTCCTACCTTCTTGTTGTGGCTGCTTCTTTTTCTTTGGATGTAGAATATCTTTTTTTCAAATGTTGGCATTTTTGTTGTTGTCGATGGTTATTCAGAAATTAGTTATGATTTTTGAATTTTATGTAAGGAGGTGAGCTCAAGTTTTTATACTCCTGGAATTAATGATTTAAATAATGTGCCAAAGTCACATAAACCTTGATGAAACCTTTTTTTGGTCTTTGTGAATCCACAGTCTAGGCTCCTTTTTAATAATTCTCTTCAAATAATGATTATCATTTTACTTCTGTTATTTACCTAACATAAATACTTTATGATACAGTTTCTCTCTCTCTTTCCTCTTTCTCCCTCCCTCCATCTGTTTCTCTCTTTCTTCCTCTCTCTCTCTTTTTGATATACATTACTTTCCTCACAGGGACACTTTTACAATATGCCCATCCCTATGCAGCCTTGCCACTCATAATTCTTCATAAAGTTTTTCATTTTTGGCATGTGTCATAGATTCAGTTAGTTGTGTCTGACATTCACTCTCCTCTTTTTCTTTAATAATAGAATCCCAAATTTTAGCTGAACACATGGGTACCAAAGACTTCCTTTTCCTAGCTTCCCTAGAATTAGTTTTGCATATATGACTACCTTCTGATTTACAGACAACAACAAAAAAAGCAGAAGAATCATGTGGCATCTTTTTTAAAGTTAGCAAAACAGAAACTGTATGTGTTCTTTGCCTTCATCTACTTTACCATCATGCGTGCTGTGAAATAGATGCTGCTTCCTGGACTATTTCAGTAAAGGCCACAAATAAGGGAGCAACAGGATAGAAGGCACCTGGGTTTCTGACAAGGAGAACACCATATCAATATTGGCAGGGCCAGCTACGTAACTGTTGGGATCCTGTGCAAAATGAAAATGTGGGTTCTATATCAAAAAACAAGAAAAATGTCACTAAAAGCACTAAGATATATTTTCTTTTCTTCCTTGGGCTGTCTCTAGACTTGTCACAATGTTTTTATTTGCTGTTTAACATCACTCTAGGTAATGAAAAAAAAGTTAAAATATTAACATAAATTTTAATATTCAACTTTGTATTATTTATAATGCCAGTTTTGACTGAAAATATAACAGCATTTTACATGTATGCATAATTTGAAATTATACTGTTTATTTCTACTTCATATATGTTTATACCAAAAGAGTAGAAATGAAGAATAAAACTAACTCATTTTATTTATTTCATTTTTTGATAAGCACATATTCCATCAATGCTATTTACATTTGGCTTACCTGATGAGTAAGAAAGGACTGAAAGAAAAAGGAAGTATAGTTGCTCTATATAGTTGCCCTTTTCTTCCTTTTTGTTGTAAGGGATGGGAAAATTAAGGAAGTACCCTGAGTAAAAGGATACAGTGGGTTTCCTTGGTAGTTTGTGTTTCTTAGAATGCCACTGCTTTTTTCTCCTACATTTGAAGTGAGTTCTGTTTTGACCAAAAAGTATGGGCTCTCTTGGGCTGTCAGTGCCTCCCTTAGTCTTAGAGATAACAAACTTATATTGTACTTGAAGTCCCACAAAACTCAAATACATTGTGGATTCAGTTGAATTTTGTACTCAGGTGGCACTGCAAAATTTATAAGTGAATGAGACAGAAAGTAATGACAGTGTATCTCCTTGCTCATAGACATGCTCCGGTTCAAAGAAAAAAATATAGTTTCAGTATGGCTCTTGAAGAGCATTAAACCTGGGGATCCCTAAGTGATTGTGAAAGTTGCATGTCCATGAAGCTAGCATTGACCCTGGTCTGCTTTCATAGAGTCATATGTTTTGGACTTTTGTCTTCTGTCAAAAGTCTTTGGTTAGACAGAGTCTAGTTACTGACATATAATAAAAACTCAATGATAGTTGTAATTATTATTAGTAGTAATATTTATTATTCAACACTTTTTCTCACGAATATCCTTTGTCTGTAGCTATTCTAGTATCTTCAAATATTTCAACTGTATACCGAAATCACATCAGAATTCCATATGTATAGACTTTCTTCTTGAAAATGGGTAGGGTGATTGGCAAAATCCGGTCCAAGAGGATGGCATTCCTTTGTTTTTGATAATTAGCCTAAAACCTTAAAGTAAACATTAAATAATTTGTTCTGAATGCTTGTGATAGAAAAAAAAAATGAGCAATGAAATTTTTTAGTTTTTTGTTTATCAGTCTGATCAAATGACCTCAATCAGACAAGGGTTGGGAAAGAAGAGTACATATATTTACCAATAACAGTAAATTTGGTTAAAAAAAAAAAAAGGATAGTGAACAGCCCATCAGCTTATTAAAGTACTAGATTAGAGAGTCTTGATAGATTTGTTTAGTTAATAATACTGGCTAAGAGTTCGCATTGTGGCACAGCGGAAACTAATATAACTAGTATCCATGAGGATGCAGGTTTAATCCCTGGCCTTGCTCAGTGGGTTAGAGATCCAGCACTGCCATTAGCTGTGGTGTAGTTCACAGATATGGCTTGAATCCTGTTTCTGTGGCTGTGGTGTAGGCCAGCAGCTGTAACTATGATTTGACCCCTGCCCTGGGAACTTCCATATGCCCCAGGTATGGCCCTAAAAAGCAATAATAATAATAATAATAATAATAATAATAATAATAATAATAATAATAATAAATACTGGCTACAAGACAGGGCACTAAATTTGCCAGAGGCCCTGGTAAGAGGAAAGTAAGTGAGTTAAAAGGAGTCACAAGGTCTTATTCACCCTAAGATAAATATAATGTACAAGTACAGAATTAAGTCATTGGTACTGAATGGACTAGCAGACATTCAGAAAGGATAGAAGAAAGTTAATCCAAACTGTAGAGGTCAATTTCTTAGACTCTATGAGAAATGCTAACACATTATATCTGCTTCTATTTCTCTGAGTTCTTCGAGAGTGGGAACAGGTCTTATTATTGTTCCCTGGTGCTTAGCACTATGACTTATACCCAGTTGACACTCCTTAGATGTTTGTTTTATTCTTTCCACAGCAAAATGAAAGACAAGCTCAGACAAAACCCAAAATGAATTGAGAACATACTGACACCCTCAAATAGCTGTCAAGGATTTAGAGGCCATGTCTTAAATGGTTTGGACATCTGGTGAAGTAACACAAAAATAGAAATCCCAGTAGAATTTTTTCAAAACTGAAGTAAAAAGAAAGAGATCTAGAAGCAATCCTTGAAATTCCTTTAGGATCATAATAAAGAAAAGACTTTAAATAGAAGCCTTGAGCAGAAAGCTTCGTATGCTACAGGGGTTTAAAAAGGTGGAAGGACTCTGTGTGTCTGAGAATATGATAGAGGTCTTTATTATATACACTCATATAAAGAATGTTGATCTTAAAAATCAGCTAGAATAATTACCCACTTGCAAATATGCAGTCAAATCCTGACCATTTAGAAACTATTTCCTGTGCCTTCCTGTTAGTATATTTTCACATATTTATGGATAGAACTGTTTGCTAAAGTAACACCTATATTTTGCAAATCTTTAGACAATTCAAAAATTAAGAATTCTTTGGAAAATACCAACTTAGAATGCAAATAGTATATATTAACATGACAGGTATTATGTAGATATAAGTTAATTCAAAAAACAAAGTGAAATCTGAGCAGAATTCTCTGATGACTTTATCTTGAGATATAAACATAACTGTTAGATTTATTAGGTCTTAGGCAAAATCAACCCTTCAGACATCACTTTCATCAGTTTGGTAGTTCCTCAAGGTTTCGAAAGATAGAGTTGCTATCGTTGCTTTATTTTAAGGTTCCAAAGTCATAAAGTGTTGAACTTAAAATCATGAAAAAATGATGTGACTTCATGATTAGAATTAGCAAAGGTATTTCACTTGCTTTCCTTATCTCTGTGTAGAGAAATGCAAATCATAAAAAACAACAAAAGAAATCCTAAATTGTCAGTAAAATGAATATATAGAATGATAGAAATAATTATCCAGAACACAATTACTAATTCCGTTGTGTTTCTATTTTAGAGGTGTTTTCTTCTGTTTAATCATGTTTCTGGTATCTTTCAACTTGTGATACCTCCCAGGCAGTGAAATGGGAAATCTTGTGAGGATAATGTTTGGACATGGGCCACTGGATTGAAAAGAGATATGAAGACATCATCTTGTTTCAGTGACTTAGAAACTTGTCTGTCTACATAAACTTTTATTTTCCAACTTTATTGACATATACACACACATATATAGTATATACCTATGTATTTGGTTATTTTGGTTTTGTGGGGGGTTATTGGACAAATTTAAATTACATAATACAGTGTTATGAACTACAGTCACCATGTTACATTAGATCCTCCAACCTTCCAACCTTATAAAATCTGAACGTTTGTACCCTTTTACCATCCTATCCTCACCCACCCCAATCCCTTTTTTATTATCTGTTTCTTTGGTTTGATTTTTTTTTTGGTGGGGGGACTCAACATATAAGTGATACCATGACATGTCTTTCCCTGTCTTATTTCATTTACATTGAGTTTTGAGCAGTGTGCTTCTGAGGGCAAAGTCTTTATCAGCCATAACCAGCCAAGGAGCATGTACACAGGGAAACAGAGCTGACTTCAGCAATTTGATCAAGCTCCTCAAGGTGAAGAAGGCCTAGAAGTGATTTTTTTTTTAAACTTGACATTCATTTATTCATCATTATAAATTTTGTAAATGTTTGTGGGAAATGTGAAGGAGAAAATGACCAAAACAGAATAGGATATGCACCATTTCCATAAAACAACTTCTTTTAAGGTCTCAGATATTAGAGCTGGAAAGTAATGTATCATCTAATCTTTAGAATAGTACTTTTTCTGTTTTCCCTTTTTGGTCATATCTGCAGCATGTGGAAGTTCTTGGGCTAGGGGTCGAATTGGAGCTGCAGCTGCTTGCCTACACCACAACCACAGCAACGTGGGATCTAAGCCACATCTGCAACCTACACTGCAGCTTTTGGCAAAGCTGGATTCTTAACCCACTGAGTGAGACCAGGGATCAAACCCACAACCTCATGGAGACTAATAGGGTTCTTAACCCTCAGAGCCGCAATGGGAACTTCAAGAATAGTAGTTTCATTTTTGTTCACCGTGGTTATGTCCAAGAAAAATAAAAAGCCTTTCCTTCCTTCCTTCCTTCCTTCCTTCCTTCCTTCCTTCCTTCCTTCCTTCTTTCCTTCCTTTCTTTCTTTCCCTCCTTCCTTCCTTCCTTCCTTCCTTCCTTCCCTCCCTCCCTCCCTCCTTCCTTCCTTCCTTCCTTCTCTTTTTCTCTTTCTTTTTTTAGATTCCTAAAATAATTATTCAAATATTTGAATCTCTAGTTTGGGAAATAAATTAAGGAGAATGTCCTTTAACTTTTTTCTGAATGAGTATACTCAATACATGCTTACTAGATATTTATTATGTGCAAATATTTCTGCTAGGTACTCTGGGGAAAGTTGACTGATTAATCCTTGTTCTCTTGAGTTTGTGATCGATTGGAAGAAGACAGGGGAATAAAAATCCAATGTATAAAATTTCATAAAAACATACATGATGAGGAATAACATGATTTCAGAGGAAGAGAAAACTCTTAGAAATTTTCATTTTACAACTTTAAATTCTTCACTCAGAAGTAGAGTTTTCAATTCAACTGAATGGGTAGGTGAGCAGGTGTTATAGTCCCAGTGAGGGGAGTGGTGGGAGGGAAGATAAGAGATTTGGGATAGAAAGGATATTTGTTGTAGTACAATAACCATTATACTGATTCAATTTAAAGTGTCTCATTGAGAAAAATAACTGTCCTCATTTTATTAGGTTTTCATAACAAAACTGTGGTGTGATAGGCACTGCACTAGAAAATGTTAGTGCTACAAATTTGTACAAGAGTCAGTCCTTGCCCTCAAACAGCATTTTTTTTTTGTGGATAACTTTGACATGAAAATCTTAGGACTTTCTGAGACTATAAACAAATTAAAAACAAAAAAAAAGGATTTTAAAATGACACAGGGAAAGCTACATGGAGAAATATGAATTCATTCATCCAGAACTTCCCCAAAAAGTAATATTGGTTTAGGCTCACAATCTCAAAGCAAGCAGAATAGCAAAGATCCAGACCTAAGATACTGCACTATGTTTTTCTCAGAAATTTCCCCCCCCCAATTTCTCTATGGAAGGCAGTATAACATTCTTGTTTCTATAGTCCTGTGTTATTAAAACTCTGCCTTTCTATCACAAATTGGCTGGTGAGCAAATTAGATGGAATTAAAATCCTTTTCCTTAGGTATCATTTAGATGGCATTGAGGATTGTAAGGTAAATACAAAGTATCTTGTGACAGCTTGGCAAAAAAGAGCAAAAATTTGTTTTCCTAGGAGAAAAAAATGACATTTTTTAGAACAAATATATAATGATTGTCGGTTTCTCCAAGTATTTTCCCCTCTGGTAAATGTTCCAATACTCTCGTATTAAATCACTTTATCAGTGAAGTTTCTAGGATGTGAATAAACGGTAATAAGTAGGCATTTAATTATCCACTAATTCCTTTAGAATAATTATGAATTTATTTATGGAAGGTTCTGCTGGGTTTTTTATTATAGAAATTTATTGCTTCACATATATTGAAATGGTTGTCTCAAACTATTCTGCTTTTCACTTAACTTTGGCATTTGCTGAATTTATAAGTAGGTAAGGACTTACTTGCCACAGTTAAACACAATCTGCTTGGTTTCCTGAGGGTCTAAGGTACAAAAGAGAACAAAAGTTCAAAGCTGCTTAAACAGCCTGATTCATGGTACTCTAACTAGAATCCCTTCCTTACACACCTGGCAGGAAACACTGCTTGTTCCCTCTGAGACATGAAATAAGACCTATGGAAATAATTTATTCATTCACCCTCTTCCTTCAATCACTGAAATTAGTGAGAAATTGAACATGAAACCTGGTTAAACTTTCACATTATAGTAATTCCATCTATAATCATTCCCCCTTTCAATAATTGGTGATAGGAAGAAAAGTACTATGGATGTCAGGAGGCTTAGATACCACATCTTTAACTAGGTATCCTATCCTTAAACTAAGGTCAAAAAGAATTCTCAGTAAAGCCTAACCAAATGGTATTGATGGAAGGACTGATGAGACGTGGATCAACCCTATCCTCTTAATGAGCATGTTAAGGCAACAGTATTTTCTAGCCCTCCTGCAATCAAGCAGGGGCAGTGTGACTGGTTCTCACTAACTCTGTTCTCAGGCAGACAGAGCATGTTTCTGTTTTATAAATAAATTCTTTTGCATCACTTTTATTATATTCTACCTGTAAGTGATATATGACATTTGTCTTTTTCTGACTTAGTTTACTTAGTATGATAATCTCTAGGTCCATCCATGTTGTTGCAAATGGCTTTATTTCATTCTTTTTATGGCTGAGTAATATTCCATTGTATATATATACTGCATCTTCTTTATGTATTCCTCTGTCCATGGACACTTAGGCTGCTTCCATGTTTGGCTGTTATAATGCTATAAAGAATATTGGGATGCATGTATCTTTTCAAACTATGGTTTTCTCTGGATCAATGCCCAGGAGTGGGATTGCTGGATCATATGGTAATTCTATTTTTAGTTTTTTGAGGAACCTCTAAACTGTTTTGTAACAATTTACAAGCTGGTTGTAACAATTTACATTCCCACAGACAGGGTAGGAAGTTTCCCTTTTCTCCCCACCCTCTCCAACATTTAAATGTCTCTAAAGACCTTCTGATGATGGCCATTATGAGTTGGTACCTCATAGGAGTTTTGATTTTTATTTTTCTAATAATTAGCGGTATTTCTATCTTTTCATGTGCTTTTTGGCCACCTGTATGTCTTCTTTGGAGAAATGTCTCTTTAGATCTTCTGCCCATTTTTTGATTGGGTTGTTTCTTTTTTATAGATATTGAGCTGCATGAACCATGTGTATATTTTTAAGATTAATCTCCTGTTAGTTGCTTCATTTGCAAATACTTAATCCAAATCTGAGGGTTGTCTTTTCATTTTGTTTATGGTTTTGTTTACTGTGCAAAAGCTTCTAAGTTTGATTAGGTCAAATTTGTTTGTTTTTGTTTTTATTTTCATTATTCTAGAAGGTGGATTTGAAAAGACAGTGCCGCAATTAAGGTCCAGCTGTGTTCTACCTTTGTTTTCCTCAAAGAGTTTTATGGTATATAGTTTTATATTTACATCTTTATTACATTCTGAATTTATTTTTGTGCATGGTATAAGTGTTCTAGTTTCATTCTTTTGCTTGTAGCTGTCCAGTTTCCCAGCACTACTTTTCGAAAAGCCTGTATTTTCTCCATTGTGTATTCTTGTCTCCTTTGTCATGGATTAATTGATCATAGGTGGATGGGTTTATTTTGGGATTTCTATCCTGCTCCATTGATATATATTTGTTTTTGTGCCAGCACCATGTCGTTTTGATGACTGTAGCTTTGTAGTATAGTCTGAAGTTGGGGAACCCTATTCCTCCAGCTCCATTCTTCTTTGTTGGGATGGCTCTGGCTATGTGGGTTCTTTTATGTTTCCACACAAATTTTAAAAAATCATGTTCTATTTCTGTGAAAAATGCTATTGGTAATTTATTATTATTATTTTTTAATAATTATATCCCCAATACAATTTTTTTTCTACTGTACAGCATGGTGACCCAGTTACGCATACATGTACACATTCTATTTTAGCATATTATCATGCTCCATCATAAGTGACTAGACATAGGTCCCAGTGCTACATAGCAGGATCTCATTGCTAATCCATTCCAACGGCAATAGTTTTTATCTATTAACCCCATGATCCCCAACCACCCTACTCCTCCCCCTCCCCCTTGGCAGTCACAAGTCTATTCAGCAAGTCCATGATTTTATTTTCTGTGGAAGGATCGTTTGTGCCTTATATTAGATTCCAGATATAAGTAATATCATACGGTATTTGTCTTTCTCTTTCTGACTTACTTCACTCAGTATGAGAGTCTCTAGTTTCATCTATGTTGCTGCAAATGGCATTATTTCATTCTTTTTATGGCTGAGTAGTATTCCACTGTGTATATATACCACATCTTCCTAATCCAATCAAATGTTGATGAACATTTGGGTTGTTTCCATGTCTTGGCTATTGTGAATTGTGCTGCAATGAACATGCTGGTGGGTGCATGTGTCTCTTTAAGGAACGATTTGTCCAAATATATGCCCAAGAGTGGGATTGCCGGATCATAGGGTAGTTCTATGTATAGATTTCTAAGGTATATCCATATTGTTCTCTATAGTGGCTATACAAGCTCACATTCCCACCAACTGTGCCGGAAGTTTCACTTTTCTCCACACCCCCTCCAGCCTTTGTTATTTGTGGACTTATTAATGATGGCCATTCTTAATGGTGTGAAGTGGTATCTCATGGTAGTTTTGATTTGCATTTCTCTAATAATCAGGGATGTTGAGCATTGTTTCATGTGCTTGTTGGCCATGTGTATATGTTCCTTGGAGATATGTCTGTTCAGGTCTTCTGCCCATTTTTTAAATGGGTTGTTGGCTTTTTTGCTGTTGAGTTGTATAAGCTGCTTGTAAATTTTAGAGATTAAGCCCTTGTCAGGTGCATCATTTGAAACTATTTTCTCCCATTCTGTAAGCTTGCTTTGTGGTCTCCTTTGCCGTGCAAAAGCTTGTCAGTTTGATTAGGTCCCGTTGGTCTATTTTTGCTTTTATTTCTGTTGCTTTAGGAGACTGACCTGAGAAAACATTTGTAAGATTGATGTCAGAGAATGTTTTGCCTATGTTTTCTTCCAGGAGATTGATGGTGTTTTGTCTTACCTTTAAGTTTTTAAGCCATTTTGAGTTTATTTTCATGCATGGTGTGTTCTAGTTTCATTGATTTTCATGCAACTGTCCAGGTTTCCCAGCAATGCTTGCTGAGAAGACGGTCTTTTTCCCATTTTATGTTCTTGCCTCCTTTTTTGAAGATTAATTTGCTATAGGTATCTGGGTTTATTTCTGGGTTCTCTATTCTGTTCCATTGGTCTGTCTGTCTGTTTTGACACCAGGACCATGCTGTCTTGATGACTGTAGCTTTGTAATTTTGCCCGAACTCTGGGAGAATTATGCCTCCTGCTTGGTTTTTGTTCCTCAGAATTGTTTTGGCAATTCTGAATCTTTAGAGGTTCCATATATATTTTTGGATTGTTTGCTCTAGTTCTCTGAAAAATGTCATTGGGTAATTTGAAAGGGATTGCATTGAATCTGTAGATTGCTTTGGGTAGTATGGCCATTTTGACAATATTAATTTTTCCAACCCAGGAGCATGGAATATCTTTCCATTTCTTTAAATCTTCTTTAATTTCCTTGATTAATGTTTTCTAGTTCTCAGCATGTAAGTCTTTCACCTGCTTGGTCAGGTGTATTCCCAGGTATTTGATTTTTGGGGTGCAATTTTAAAAAGTATTGTATTTCTGTATTCCTTTTCTAATATGTCATTGTTAGTATTCAGAAATGCTACTGATTTCTGAATGTTAATCTTATATCCTGCTACTTTGCTGAATTTGTTGATCAGTTCAAGTAGTTTTTATGTTGAGTCCTTAGGGTTTTCTATATATAGTATCATGTCATCTTCATACAGTGACAGTTTTACCTCTTCTCTTCCTGTTTGGATGCCTTTTATTTCTTTTGTTTGTCTGATTGCTGTGGCTAGGACTTCCAATACTATGTTGAATAACAGTGGTGAAAGTAGGCATCCTTTTCTTGTTCCAGATTTTAGTGGGAAGGCTTTCAGCTTTTCTCCATTGAGTATTATATTTGCTGTGGATTTGTCATAAATGGCTTTGATTATGTGAAGGTATGTTCCCTTTATACTCCCTTTGGTAAGAGTTTTGATCATGACTGGATGTTGGACTTTGTAAAATGCTTTCTCTTCGTCTATTGAGATGATCATATGGTTTTTTACTTTTCTTTTATTAATGTGGTGTATGATGTTGTTTGATTTGCATATCTTGAACCATCCTTGTGCACCTGGGATGAATCCCATCTGGTTGTGGTGTATGATCTTTTTGATATGTTGTTGGATTCAGATGGTTAAAATTTTGTTGAGAATTTTTGCATCTATATTCATCAAAGATATTGGCCTGTAATTTTCTTTTTTGGTGGTATCTGTTTCAGGTTTTGGTGGCATCATACAATGCGGGTGATGGTGGCATCATACAATGTCTTTGGAGTGTTCCTTCTTCTTCAACCTTTTGAAAAAAATTTAAGGAGGATGGGCAACAGTTCCTCTATGTATGTTTGGTAGAATTTGCCTGTGAAGCCATCTGGTCCTGGACTTTTATTTGTAGGTAGTGTTTTTATGACGTATTCAATTTCTAGTGATCGGTCTGTTCATTTGGTCTATTTCATCTTGATTCAGTTTTTGCAGGCTGTAAGACTCTAGAAAGTTGTCCATTTCTTCCAGGTTGTCAAATTTGTTGGCATACAATTGTTCATAGTATTCTTTGATGTTTTTTTTTTGTATTTCCGTAGTATCCATTTTGACTTCTCCTTTTTCATTTCTTTTTTTGTTTATTTGGGTGTCCCCTTCTTGGTGAGTCTAGCCAGAGGTTTGTCAATTTTGTTTACCTTTTCAAAGAACCAGCTCTTGGTTTTATTAATTTCTTCAATTGTTTGGAAATCAGGAGTTGCAATACTCATATCAGACAAAATGACTTTAAAATGAAGGCCATAAAGAAAGACAAAGAAGGCCACTATTTAATCAGTAAAGGATCCATTCAAGAAGAGCATATTACAATTGTCAATATATATGCCCCTAATATAGGAGCACCCTGATAAGTACAGCAAATACTAACAGACATACAAGGAGAAATTGATGGAATACAATCATAGTAGGAGACTTTAACACCCCACTCTCATCAATGGACAGATCCTCTAGACAGAAAATCAATAAGGTACCAGAGGTCCTAAAGGACACAATAGAAAAATTAGACTTAATTGACATTTTCAGTACATTACATCCAAAAAAATCAGAATATACATTCTTCTCAAGCACACATGGAACATTCTCAAGAATTGGTCACATACTGGTGCACAAAGCTAACCTCAACAAATTTAAGAATATAGAAATTATTTCAAGTATCTTCTCTGATCACAATGGCATGAAACTAGAAATAAACCACAGGAATAGAAATGAGAAAAAACCTATTACATGGAGACTAAACAACATGCTACTGAAAAACCAATGGGTCAATGAGGAAATTAAGAAGGAAATTAAAAAATACCTGGAGACAAATGATAATTAAGACACATCCACCCAAAATCTATGGGATGTCAAAAAAGCAGTGCTCAGAGGAAAATTCATAACAATAAAGGCCTTCCTCAAAAAAGAAGAAAAAATCTCAAATGGACAACTTAACCCATTACCTAAATGAATTAGAAAAAAGAAGAACAAGAAAAACTAAAGTCAGCAGAAGGAAGGAAATCATAAAGATCAAAGAGGAAATCTATAAAATAGAGAATTAAAAAAGCTATTGGTAATTTGATACGGATTGCATTGAATTTGTAGATTGCCTTATGCAGTAATTCATTTTGCCAGTATTGATTCTTCCAACCCAATAACATGGTAAATCTTTCCACCTGTGTCCTCTTGGAATTCTTTCAACAGAATCTTATGGTTTTCAGAGTACCAGTCTTTTGTCTCCTAGCTTCCTTTGTCTAGGGTTATGCCTAGATACTTTACTCTTTTTTGTGTGATGGTAAATGGGATTGTTTCCTTAATTTCTCTTTCTGATCTTTCATTGTTAGTGTATAGAAATGCAAGCTATTTTTGTGTATTAATTTTGTATCCTGCCACTTACTGAATTGATTGATGAGCTCTAGTAGTTTTTTCTTTTTCTTTTTTTTGTAGTAGTTTTCTGATAGCATGTTTAGGATTTTCTATGTATAGTATCATGTCATCTGCAAACAATGACACTTTTACTTCTTCTTTTCCAGTCTGGATTCCTTTTATTTCTTTTTCTTCTCTGATCGCCATGGCTAGGAGTTCCAAAACTATGTTGAATTAAAGTGGCAAGAGTGGACATCCTTGACTTGTTCCTGATCTTAGATGAAATGCTTTCAGTTTTTCATCCTTGAGAATGCTATTACTGGTGGGTTTGTAATATATGGCCATTATTATGTTGAAGTAGTTTGCTTCTATGCCCACTTCCCGTAGTTTCTTTTTTCTTTTTTTTTTTAATCAGAAATGGGCATTGGATTTTGTAAAAATCTTTTTTTCTGCATATATTGAGATGATCATATAGTTTTTATTCTTTAATTTGTTGTTGTGTTGTATCACACTGATTTATTTGAAGATACTGAATTCCTTACATCCCTGGGATGAATCCCACTGGATGATGGTATATATTCCTTTTAATGTATTGCTGGATTCAGAGTGCTAGTATTTTGTTGAGGATTTTTGCATCTGTACTCACCAATAATATTGGCCTATAGTTTTCTTTTTTTTTGTTGTAACTTCGTCTGGTTTTGGTATTGAGGTGTTGGTGGTCTCATAGTATGAGTTAGGGAGTGTGCCTCCTTTACAATTTTTTGGAATAGTTTCAGATGGATAGGTGTTAATTCCTCTCTAAATGTTTGATAGAATTTGCCTGTGAAACCATCTGGTAGTGGACTTTGGTTTGTTTGAATTTTTAAACTACAGTTTCAAATTCAGTACTTGTGATTGGTCTGTTTATATTTTTTTGTTTGTTCAGTTTTGGAAGATTGTGCCATTCTAAGGATTTGACCATTTCTTCTAGGTTGTCCATTTTATTGACATATAGTTGCTTGTAGTAATCTGTTATAATCCTATTTCTGTGGTGTCAATTGTAGCTTCTTAGGGTTTTGTTTTTTTTTTTGCATTTTCAAAGGATTGAAACAAAGATTACACATATGCAAATGTGAATACACTCAAATATATACAGATATGTGTGTATTAATATATGTGTGTATACATGCACATGGGCACATCTATTATTTACTACTGCTTGTGGTTCCAAACTGACACTGTAGGATTCATTTTAATTTTCAATTTTATTTATAAGTTCTTCCTACACCAATGAGAATCCTGGCTCTTGAACCAGCCTCCCTTCCCTGTCTGCCTTGAGCTTCTTTTTTTCCACTTCAGTTCACCCCAAAGTTCTCAGAGCAGGCAGGAAGGCAGAAGCACAGGGGCTCAAAGTTACTTTGAGGTTTGGGTGGTCTTTGGGGTCAAGGGATGCCAAGAATGTGGCTTTGCTAGGAAATTCCACAATAGAGAAGTTATTTCTTATCATTTGGGGAGGTGGTTGGAGTAAGTTATTTACTTCATATCCCATATCCACAACCGTCTTCAGTGACTCCACGAATTTATGATTTGTTTGACTAACAGTTTAACAGGAAAGAGGGGAGTAAAATAATAAAGAAGGTATTCACATTCAAAGTATACAACACTTTTTAGACCGATCAAACTATGATAAATCATGTCCACTATTAAGTAAATACAAATTATACTATACATAAAAGTTTTCATCAGTCATGTGACTAACATTAAAAAGGTTGATATCAGGAGTTCCCGTCGTGGCACAGTGGTTAACGAATCCGACTAGGAACCATGAGGTTGCGGGTTCGGTCCCTGCCCTTGCTCAGTGGGTTAACGATCTCGCGTTGCCTTGAGCTGTAGTATAGGTCACAGACGCAGCTCAGATCCTGCGTTGCTGTGGCTCTGGTGTAGGCCGGTGGCTACAGCTCCGATTCAACCCCTAGCCTGGGAACCTCCCATATGCCACAGGAGCGGCCCAAGAAATGACAAAAAGACAAAAAAAAAAAAGGTTGATATCAATCACTAACAGGATGTGGGAAATGCTTTACAGATGAGAGTATAAATGGGTGCATTATCTTTGGATGATATTTGTGTCATGTCTGAACTTTAAAATCTACCACACCTCTTCACACAGGAATGACAAATCAAAGTGTTGTATGTTTTAGGTTTGCATATGTATGTACATATATACTCAAAGACACAAACATGAGCATAGAAAAAGTCTGGAAATAGATTCAAGCTTAATAAAATGAACTAATGCAGTTCATATTTAAAAAAATTGAAAGCCACCTTAGGCATTTAGAGATAGTGCCCTAACATTCACCAAATATTATGTATCTTAGAAGTAGTTATAAAAATAACTGTAATAGCAGAAATATCTAGTCTTTAAGAATCGAAGGTATCAAGAGCTAATAAAAGACAAAGATTTTACACATTAAACTTATTTTTGTTTTCATTCTTTCTATTGGGGTAGTGGCATTGTTGCATGCTTAGAGTCTCAAGTTTAAAGAGCATGAAGCAACTTGAAGATTTGGTATGATTAGGTTTTATTTTTTTTAAAGCCTTTATATTATAAAAATAATAGATCCTTATTTTTGTAAATGTTAAATAAATATTAGAGTATTAAGAAGAAAACAGAAAATACTGCTCCTAATTTTATCATTTTCCTCAGAGTTGTCTTTTTTTCTATCTTATACACACATGTATTTCCTACTTTATATTGTGTCATCAAGAAATTTTTTCCAATATCACCAAATGTTTTACAAAAGGATAACTTTAAAAGCTATCTATCATTCCATATGTATTTCAATACCAAATGTACTATGCATTTAGACATTTGTGTTGGAAACATTAATTTCTTTGACTTTTTTTCTCTATGCCTTTTACATATGCTGCTTTCTGATGAACATCTCTGGGTATAAAGTCATGTCCTTATCTTTGAAAACTTTGTGGTAAATTCATAAGTTTGGCTCATAGAATATGAAAAATTCCTTAAAAGAACTTCCAAACTGATTTCTACAAAGGTAGGATTTTCTATTTATAGTTACACTAAAAAAGATTAGTGTTCTTAGAGTAGGCATTATAGTTGGTAGTGTTGCCTAACAGATAATGGAAGGTGGAGAGATGTATTCGGGTTGAAATTTAGTTTAAGCTAATAGTGCCTGATGGTTTAGAAAAGGAAAAGATTAGCCTTTGGATTTAGATAGATTTGAGTCATAATTAGACTTCAATTACTACTTAAATGACCAAGGACAAGAAAATTAGCATCATTCAGTCTCATTTTGTTTACTCAGATAATAATACTAATAATAAATATGTAAAAATATCTGAGAATAAGTAAAAAAATAACGTCTTTAAATATCTGAACCATGTGCTGTACTTAGCAAACCAACTTTTGTTATCGTTATTATAAGTAGGTAAGCAGAAAAAATTATGAAGAATAAATTATGAATTCATTATGATGCCATGTATCTGTTAACTATAATTTTTAAATTAATAATGTCTATTTATGTACCTATTACCAAAATTTGAAGTTTTAGATTAAGCATACACTATTATTATCATGTTTTTTTTTACTACTCAGCTATTAGTGGAATATAGCTTTCCCAGGAAAAATGTACAGTAAGAACAAATGTGAGATTCCTGGGATAAAGTAAGAGTCAACCAGTTTGAGATCTGAAAGTGAACATGATCTCCATCACAAAATTTCACATCTATACACTTGAGCCCTGTAAGATACACAAGATTTATCTATCATTTTATTTCCATCACGATACTGAGTATAAATGAAAGTTGTGGTAGATGTAACTACTTTTTCACATTTTACAGATGAAGCAAATCAGGTATCAGTAGATGAGCAATTTATACATGGTCATAAAATAACATATTCAATAAAATATAAAGTTATGGAGCTTATTTCCTCAATGCTACACTATACCCTGTGTGTGCCTCCATTTTATTAGTAATTATGTAATTCAGCTGGATGTCATTTGGAATATTCAAAAGATCCAGATAAGCCTTTTTTGGGGGCCTTCCTTTTAATGTATATTTCCAATACAATTAATATATGAACAAGGCAAGCAAAACTAAAGAGGGCAAAGAATTGAAGCAAAAAAAATCTCAGTTCAGTTATAACTGATGTTCCCTATACCTACCTGCCAAAGGCAACTGAATATTTTCTTATGTATCTGATTAAATACCCCTAATTCATATGCCAGACTGCATATGTATATAACTACCTATATTATTTCTATATGTGGCATCCTATACATTCAATTTTGCTCCTTTAGTTTATTCTGGTTCCTTTCATTAAAATTAAATGTAGCACATTATGTTTTCATATTGTATAGTATTTATGTATGAGTGTAACAGTTTATTTACTCATTCCCCTGTAGATGGATATTTAGGTTATTTCCAGACATTTTCCCCAAGTTCTTTTTAGGTGTACTAAAAAGAACTTGAATAAAGGGAATTTTAGAGAGAAATGATTATTAATGAAGTATTAAATTATCTATGTGTATAATTTTGGGTATGTGTAAGAGAAAGGGGGAAAAGGAAAGCTAGAATTTTATAGAAAATGCGGGGGTTTAGCCTATTGGCTTTGTCTTATAAACCTATATTTTGATCTTTCAGTACTTGTGCAATACAATAAGCAGAGAAAATTTTCAGTACACCGAAGCCTGTATTCTCACAGGTTTTTCACTCCACCAATTGTTAGAGGAGGAATGATTTCCAGAGTTGAGAAAAGAAACCCAAAGGCAAGGCTGTTGGCCGTTATAGCAACATCTTTGATATCAAAAATAAAACTGGAGATGAAAACTGTGATGGAGATTGTGTCAGGAAAAGGAAAGGTCAGGGTGAAAATCCTCCCAGAGTTGCTGCTCAGAAATGTTAATAGGTACAGATTTGGATGGTTTAGATAGATGCATCTGAAAAAAACAGTGTTACATAGAAAACGCTGCAAAGGGAGTAAAGTGGCAATGCTTGGATCACTGAATGAAGCAATATAAAGTGTTGTTCAGTGAGAGAAGAAAGGTCTCTCTAATGCATCCAAGAGCTCCTATTTTTACAGTTCCTAGTGTGGAAGTGAAAGCATTAGAGGACTAAAAACCTTGCTGAGGTTAGCTGCAATTTGACGACACCAGACTGTTTGTGAAGCTGCACTCTGATGGGTTTTTACCTTCCGTGTGAGGTTCATGATGGCTTGTTAAAAAGAATTGTTTTAGCAGCAGTTTGTGAGTCCAAGTAACCCTTAGTCTTCTATTCAAGGCCAGTAGTCCTAGAAAAGCGCCAGTCCTTTCTCCACCATCAACTCCCCTCCCTACCCCAAAATTCATGTGCTTAAAAACAGCAAAATTTCCCTTTCCTTTCTTTTTTTTTTTTTTGAAATGCCATGGCTCTGATATATGAATATGAGGCATATTTTCTTGTCAGATATCACTCAGGGACTTGGGTTATCATGTATTTCACCATTAAAAAATACTCTAAGCTTTAGTGATTCAGGTATAATTAAATGTCAAGAATAACTTGACAAGAACCAGAAAATTCAAAATAAAGCTATTTATCATAGATGGTCATTTGAACAATTATAACTCGAGTTTTTTTTTTTTTCTTTCAAAGAATAGCTTTATTAATTCTTAAGTTCTCTTTGAGGAACTTTAGGGTTAGTTATTTTTTAAGGTGGAACATTTCTGTTGTTTTAAATGGCAATATTTGTTTAAACCAGTCTCTATCTTGATTTTATGTCTACTTAAAAACATTCTTTATGTGAATAAAACTTTTAGAATAATAAAAATTTTCTCTTAGTGTATGTTCATCCTATTAGAAACTTTGCTTTGACTATATTGCCTTTGAAATTCCAAGAGCTGCCCAATCTATATTTTAGGACTGGCCCTGATTCATTCCCACTCAGCATGTGCTATAAAAAGAAACAAAGAAAATATATCAAAACTGTTTAAAAATGCAGAACTCAACAGATTCAGGTTAGAGCTACCTGTGGCCAAAAACTTTTCTCTAGAATGAAAAAAAAAAAAAAAGCCCTATTTTAAATTCAAAATCTGTTAAGCAAGGATTTTCTACTGTATGAATTATTATTTTTTTTTATTTCTGCCGTTTGTGGTGGTGACGAATAGAGGGTGCGCTAATGAAGTCAACATTAAAATTGTGGTAGAATTTGAGAAAGAATGGAACAATCTATATATTTTTCCATTTTGGAAACACTAGGAAAACAGAAAAGGGCCTGCCTGAAGGCAGAAAACAGAGGGAGAAAGAGGAGGTCCATTAGGAGAATGGATTGGTCCAATTTTGATGGCCCAGAGAGGGCAGTGGACTTGCTGATAGCATCTAATCCTTGTCAGCCCCTTGGGGGACTAAGTTAAGCCTCCAGTCAAAGGGCTCCACTGGAAAGGGCTTTGAAACTCTCAAAATTATTTCTCTTTCTGTCTTGGCTTCATGGCCTTGTGCTTCTCCCTGTTTCCTGGGCTGCTCATTGATAATTCTTTTCTGTCTGTGGAACAGTCTCTCCTTGCATGTGGGTCATTCGTATGGATTGACTATCCTACTAACTTTTCAACTGTGCACTGATTCCTTTGCTATTTTTACCCATTCTTGATAAAGAGACAACTGCGGCAGACTACCTGAAAATGGCATTTCTTTGCTGACCCTTGGAATCTCTTATACCTTGTCCTGGAAGGTATCTTTCACTCAGGGGAAGTCAAGAGTTAACACTTTCTTTTCCAATCACTTTATTCTAGTGTAGCACTTTGAAGATGGTCAGAAATTGACTTTCAAAATCATGCTTCGTTCTGTTAACACATGTAAGTTAAAGGCAATTACTTTTTCTTTTTAGAAAAATTGTTGGCATCACAATGTGCTACATTAATGTAATTATTTCAATTTACAGTTTATCAAATCAGCAAAAGCAATCTTTAAATCAGTGTCATTTTTAAGCCTTAAAATAAGCAGTTCTCTGAATTTGGATGGCTTATTTCTGGCAGTTTGCAGATGGACAGCCTCATGGCATTGCTGAATGTATGCATTAGAACATAATTAGTTACATATAAAGATAGGTTCGGCTCTTTCTAAATGGGTTAATCAGTTCTTGCTGAATTCAGAAAATATAAGGGAAACTCATTGCTCAATGTTTTCAGATTTGTTTGCTAAGACTTTAAAGCTGGATATAAATAAATATACACCCCAATGGGAACTACTACTATCTTGTTCAGCCTTTTAATCAAGTTACCAAAGCATGACCATTACCTAGTCACATTCAAAGACTTTGTTTTGATTTTGGTTTGTTTTCTTTTATAACCAGGAGTTTTACATTTGTATCATTAAGTAGACATTTGTGTGGTGTGCTGCTTTTGCAGGTTGGTTTTGAAGGTTCAAGGTTTATGTGCTTATTGGTAAGTCCAGTTATTAGACTATCTTCTCTAAATAAGTTGTAAAATACAACTCATGTTAAATAAGAAATCTGGGCTGCATCTCTTTCATTCTGTACCCTACCAGTTCCTCATTCTTTTGTTCCTTCTGCTCTACCTGCTATGTAATGTTGCTGTTCCTTCAGGGCTCTACCTGGCTTTGCTTTTCTTTCTAGTCTCTCCACAGGTGTTCTTATCTAGTCCTCTGCCTTTCAACACTATCTATACGTTACTGGTTCTGTAAGGTGTATCTCAAGGGTTGACGTCTTCCCTGTGCTCTCTCTTCACCTGTATGTGTAATAGATGTCTCAGACTTAAAATGCCCCAACTGAACTCTCGATTACCTCTTACCTCAACCCTCCTTGTGGCTGTCTTGCTCCTAGTGTTCTCATTCTCAGTAAAAGGCATCACCATCGACCCAGATCTCCAGCAGAAATCCTGGGAGGTATTCTTGATGGCTCTTTTTCTTCCAACCCCTAATCCAATTAATTAGAAGTCCCCTGGACTTGACTTCTAAATATATTAAATCTTTTCAGTTCTCAATCTTCACTACCACTTTGTAGTATAAATCACCATCATCTCTCCCCTGACTCACTAGTTACCTCCTACTGGTCTTCCCGCTTTCACTTAAGCCCCATTTCAAAATTCCTAAATGTAAGTGGGATCTTTACATATTTTTTTTCTCGTAAATGGCATTAGGAAAAATTTCAAACATATTCAAAAGTAAACAGTACAACGAATCCTCACATATCCATTGTCTAGATTCAATACCTATCATCATCAATTGTCAATTGTTTTAACTATATTTTTTACTAAACTCCCCCTTTCAAGCATGCCTTGAACTATTTTGAGGTAAATTCTTGGCCTCATATCATTTTTTCTGTGAAGACTTTAGTATATATAATGGAAAGATACAGACTCAGTTTTTTAAAATAATTCTATAACATCAAATATCCATTCAGTATTCAAATTTCATGGCTGTCTTAAAATATTTAATTATTACAAATATATACATATATTTGGTTATTTCATAGCTCTTTTTTTTTCTTTTCTTTTCTTTCTTTTTTTTTTTTGGCTATTTCTCTGGGCCGCTTCTGTGGCATATGGAGGTTCCCAGGCTAGGGGTTGAATCGGAGCTGTAGCCACCGGCCTACACCAGAGCCACAGCAACGCGCGATCCAAGCCGCGTCTGCAACCTACACCACAGCTCACGGCAACGCCGGATCGTTAACCCACTAAGCAAGGGCAGGGACCGAACCCGCAACCTCATGGTTCCTAGTCGGATTAGTTAACCACTGCGCCACGACGGGAACTCCCATAGCTCTTTTTAAGCTATATTTCCCCTTTCTTCTACTTTCTTCCATTGTCTCTGTCAGAGACCTGTCCTTTGATCTGCAGTGTCCCTCAATCCAAATTTTTGTAATTGTACATTCTTTGTAATGGTGTCTTTTAACATTTTCCTCTGACTTACGTATTTATGAAATGTGATAATTATGTTAGGGACTAGAAGGGATTCAGGTTCATATTGTGGAAAAAAACAGTTCATAGCTGTTACTAGTAATTACCATACTAAGTGAAGTAAGTCAGATAGAAAAAGACAAATATCATGTGAGATCACTACTATGTGGGATCTAGTAAAACATGATAACAAAAAAAACTTATTAAATGGAAACAGACTCAGATTTAGAAACAAAATGCGTGATAAGCAAAGGGGAAACGTGAGGAGAGGATAAATTAGGCTGGGATTGACATACACTGCCATAACTAAAATAGATAGGTAACAAGGACCTACTGTATAGCACAGGGTAACCAACTCAATACTGTGTAGTAACCTACATGGGAAAAGAATCTGAAAAGGAATGGATATATGTTTATGTATAAGTAATTTATTTTGCTGTACATCTGAAATGAAACAACTCTGAAAATCAACTATTCTCTAATAAAGTTTTTAAAAAGAATAGTTCATAGGTAATATTTGTGTTTTCTTGTGCAACACATCAAAAGTCACAAATACCTTGGCTGTCTCTTTTTGAGATGTTAACAGTAATCAGTAGGTGAAGATTTTGTCAGCCTGATGCGTTCATAATAGTAGTCTCCACCGGTAATTCAATAAGTAGCTTTAGCTATTGCTGATGGTTGTAAACTAAATCCATTATTTACTTAGGGTTGCAAAATGGTTACATACTAATTTTACATTGTTTTCCCACTTATTTGCTGGGAAACATCTGTAAAGAATAACTTTCATGGAGCTCCTGTTGTGGCACAGCAGAAACAGATCCGACTAGGAACCATGGGGTTGTGGGTTTGATCCCTGGCCTTGCTCAGGGGGTTAAAGATCTGGCATTGCCTTGAGCTATGATGTAGGTTGCAGATCCAGCTCGGGTCTGGCATTGCTGTGGCTGTGGTGTAGGCTGGAAGCTGTAGCTCTGATTCCATCCCTAGCCTGGGAACCTCCATATGCTGTGGGTGTGGCCCTAAAAAGAAAAAACAAAACAAAACAACTTTTGTTATCTAAGCTGTTAATATGTAGGTGAATTTGTACAGGAAATACAGGATAAATGGGATATTTTTTATTTGTAGATTTTTTTAGAAGAATGGATTCATTTTCAAGCATCCTTCAAGGTAACTGATAAATTTTTTTGTTTTTATTGGGTTTTATTATGAAATCAGATTTTAACATATTTATACTGTTTTTAATTATTAATATTGCTGTTCAAATTATTGCATTTTTTTTGTTTCTGTGTGTGTGTGTGTGTGCGCTTTATTTTTTTGGCTCATTGATCACTTCAGATTGAATCCTGGGTTTTGATGACATTACCCAAATGCTTCCATTCTTTCTGCTATGAAGAATTCTTCTGTGCTTTTCTTGTAAATTTCTTGCCCCATACCTGGAAGCACCAAATTCTTCAAAAACTCTAGTTCCTTTAGAAGAAATGATAAAGACCTTAATTTAAGTGCTAGTGATGTCCATGGCTACTGGGTTGATCAATGTTTTCAGACTTTCTCATTGGACAGATCTTCAGAAAAAACTGAAGATAAAATACACCATGAGCTCATGTTCAAATTTCCAACTGAAATATTATTTTGACATTATTAGTCCTATATTTGCATATATTTTCTCTTATATATCTTGAATCCTAATAACAGTGGCATAAGTACGTTTTGCTCATTCTAATACATATGTGTATTTGTTGAAATTATTTGTCAAATATAGAGACAGACATAAATAATTACAGAAAAACAGCATAACCACTGGAAATGTATGAATTACTGTTTTAAAATCACTTGACATAACTGCTTATCAGCCTTTTGGCTAAGATCAACTTTAACACAACTTGATATTACACCTGTTTGGAATACAGTCCATTGGAATACAGTCCATTTCATGTGATTTATTTTGCTTTCAATTCTTAAGGACTCCTTCTGCTTATGTTTATTATGTTGTATTACTATAAAGGTATTCACACAATTTCAAACTTAAAGCTACAAAATAGAGTGAAGTCTCACTTCTAGTCTAGTCCATTTAACCTTCGTCTTCCCCTTCCTTTCTGTATAACCTATTTTCTAAACTAGTTTTGGTTCATCTTCCTTTTTTAGTCTAGGCATATTTGTGTGCATGCCTGTGTAATCATGAATGATAGCATACTGCACATACTCATCCATACTCATCTGCATCTTACCTTTTTACTTCATGGTAGATGCTGGATATAAAGCCATAAGAGAGATGTTGCTAATGTCTTTCAGAGCTACATAGTATTTCATTTTGTGGATATACCATAATTTAACCAGACATCTATTTGTGAATATTTGGACTGTTTCTACTTGTATTTTTTTATAAATAGTGCCTTCCTCTCACTTAAAACTCTTCAATGGCTTCCCATTACTTTTAGATAAAAACCCAAACTACTCTACATAGCTTACAAGGCCCTGCATAGGGTCTCTGTCTTAATTCTTCACCATCAATTCATACTGTTCTCCCCTGCCTAGATATTTCTAACTTCACAGGACCTGTATTTCCATCTAAGAATGCTTTCTTAGCACTTACCTGACTTATTTTCATTCTTCAGATCAGGAAAATTCAAATGCTGTTAGCTCAGAAATATCTCCCTGGATAGGTCTGCCTATGTTGACACCATAGGTACACATTAGCTAATCACCTTATTTATTTTCTTTAAAACACGTAACACAGTCTGTAGTGCTATGTGATATATCATGTTATTATTAAGCAATATCATATTGGGTTATATTATTTATGCATTTGTTGCTTGTTAGCCCCACCTAAATCTCCATCTGACCACTGAATCTTTCATATCTTGTATAGTGTCTGATACATAGTATAGTCTAAAAAAAGTGAACTAATAACTGATGGAATTACTATCAAAATATGCTACTGTGGTAAAATATCTAAAAGGCTTAGCAGCATAAAAAAGCAACTAAGTACTAGCTTAACTGTTTTTGTGCATTGCTATAATATACCCCAAACTGTACATCTTTTGCAAGTGCCAGATAGTATGGATTAATGTGTTTCTGACCTTACTCAAGTCAGATTGTATTATGTAATTTTTTGACTTTAAGAACCAGAGCATTAGCATTTGCCTATGATGTGTACCTCCATTAAACTGTGAGAGATTTACATTGATTATGAGTTTCTAGCTAAACATTTTACCATAATCAGATTGGTGTCCATGAGTGAGAGAAGATGTTAGGGATATGGCTGTCCTAACAAGAGAGTTACTATTATTTCCATTTTAGAGATGAGAGGACTGGGCCTCAGAAATGTTATGAGGTCTGACAAATAGTGCACATGAAGTAACTTTTCTGGAGCTCGATATCAGGTTTCCTAACTCCAGTCTCATGCTTTGTGTCTCTTAATATGGTATGTCACTGAATATGGTGACATAGTAGAGTTTTCATGACTTCTAACCATTTGTAAATCTATAGAGTTTAATAAGAAATGCTAAAAAGTTTTACAAAAATTAATATCTGTCTAAAAAGTCTGTAGGAGTTCCCGTCGTGGCTCAGCGGTTAACGAATCTGACTAGGAACCATGAGGTTGTGGGTTCAATCCCTGGCCTTGGTCAGTGGGTTAAGGATCCGGCATTGCTGTGAGCTGTGGTGTAGGTCACAGACGTGGCTTGGATCCCGCCTTGCTCTGGCTGTGGTGTAGGCTGGTGGCTACAGCTCTGATTCAGCCCCTAGCCTGGGGACCTCTATATGCTGTGGGAGTGGCCCAAGAAATGGCAAAAAAAGAAAAGACAAAATAATAAAATAATAAATTAAAAGACTGTAGATTTTGGTGTATTTTCATTTACCTCCATCTACTTAGCTAGGAATTGTCTCATGATTCAAACACCTAAGATTTAACCATATGATTAATTTTTGACAGTCTTTACTATGTTAAAAGTATTCACAGACTCTTAAATTTTTGACCTAGTTAAACTCTTGTAACTAAGTTAACTAGTTTTGAAATGTTCTCTTTTTTCTGTTATAAAACAGCCTATTCAGCATTATGCCATTCTCACACTCACTACACCTGTCAGTTTTCTTTCAGTTTCATGTCAGACTGCCGTTTCACTCTGCAGCCTCTCTTAGACTGACCCCCGTATCGCATAGAAATGGCCTAAAATTCTCAACTGACAGAACCTGTAAATGGCCAGGTATGTATATTTTTCCTTATTGTAGCCACAGCAAAAATGTCTGAAACCTAAAATTTATTTTAACAGAAAACTCTGAAACCTATCTCAAATTGTTGTTGTTACAAAGCTCTGGAATTCTGTGTAAGAAAAAAATATGTATCTACCATTATTAGTTTCATAATAGCACTTACTCTTTGCCTAGTTTGGTCTTTGGATAGAAGCAAAATGTTAAAACCATGGCCCTTATTTTACTTTACTTCCTAAACTTCTCTAATTTTCAAAATCGCTTGGAACATATAATAAACACACAGATGCCCAAGCTTAATGCTTAGAGGAACTGTTTGAACAGGGTTGGACTGAAGCCTAGGAATCTGCATTTTTAAAAAAGAGCACCTCATTGTAATGCTAGGCTTAATTTGGGATTATCACAGGTCTAAATGCTCTATAATTTACATTAAGAATTATTTAAAAGCAAGAAATATCTTTATCAACAAAGACTGTTCTAAAACTTAAATGTGCATTATGAATCATCTAGGTGTTAAAATATAGATTCAGTAGGTCTTGCACAGGGATTCTACATTTCAGAAAAGCTCCTAGTGGATACGAGTGTTGTTTGTTTATGGAGCACACTTTAAATACCTATGTGATTTTTAACTATGTGATTTAAAATCTTTTTTTCTGATGTTATTGTGTTAGAATTTGTTTCAGTGAGAATGTGCTAGATCCTTTTGAGAGTTGATATGTATGTGATTGATTAGATTATGGAACAGTGAGTATATGCTGGATTATATTCAGGGTCTATTCTTTTGCAGTCATGTTAGAATTTGGAACAGTATGGATGGGCTGAATCTTTCTGATATTAGATGCTTAGGTGGTTATGGGCCTGGGATCAAATCCAAGCTGGAGTTAGCACCTATGCCACAGCTGAAGCAATGCTGGATCCTTAACCCACTGTGCCAGGCTGGAGATTGAAGCTGCATCCCAGCATTCCCAAGATGCCACTGATCCCACTGTGCCAAAACTTTATAAACTTTAATGCGGGTATACTGATTTACAATGTTGTGTTAGCTTCAGGTATACGATAAAGTGACTCAGTTGTATATATATTCTTTATCAGATTCTTTTTCCATATAGGTTATTACAGCATATTGAATATAGTTCTCTATGCTAAACAGTGGGTCCTTGTTATTTATATATATTTTTTCTAATAGTGTATATGTGTTAAGCCCAATCTCCCAATTTATCCCTTCCCACAATGTTTCCCCTTTAGGAACCATAAGATTGTTTTCAAAAACTGAATTTGTTTCTATTTTGTAAATAAGTTCTTTGGATTATTTTTAAATTAGATACCACATGTAAATATCATGTGATACTTCTTTCTCCGATTTCATGTAGAATGATAATCTCTAGGTCCACCCATGTTGCTGCAAATGACATTATTTTGTTATTTTTTACAGCGAGTAATATTCCATTTTATATATGTGCCACATCTTCTTTAGCCATTCCTCTGTCCATGGATTTTTAGGTTGCTGTCATGCTTTCACTATGTAAATAGTGCTGCAATGAATGTCAGGGTGCATGTATACTTTTGAATCATGGTTGTATCCAGATATATGCACAGGAGTGTGATTGCTGGATTACATGGAAGTTCTATTTTTGGATTATTAAGGAAATGCCATACTGTGCTCCATAGTGCTTGTGTCAATATACATTGCCCCAATAGTGTAGGAGGATTCCCTAATCTCTAGACGCTCTCCAAAATTTATTGTTTGTGGACTTTTTCAAATTTTAGACTCTTTGGGTTGTCTTTTTGTTTGGTTTATGGTTTCTTTTGCCACATAAAATATTTTAATTTTAATTGGGTCTCTTTCATTTATTTTTGTTTTAATTTTCATTACTCTAGGATTTTCTATGTATAGCATCATGTCATCAGCAACAGCAACAGTTTTACTTCTTTTCCAATTTGGATTCCTCTTTATTTCTTTTTCTTCTCTGATTGCCAAGCATAGGACTGCCAAAATGAGAATAAAAGTGGTGAGGGTGGACAACCTTGTCTTGTTCCTGAAGTGAGATGAAATGCTTTGAACTTTTCATGTTGACAATGATATTAGCTGTAGGTTGGTTATACATGGCCTTTATTATGTTGAGGTAGGTTCACAGTTATGCAGAGTTTTTATCATATATTGGTGTTAAATTTTGTCAAAAGCTTTTTCAGCATCTATTGGGATGATCATATGGCTTTTCTTCTTCAGTTTGTTAATGGGGTATACCACACTGATTGATTTGCAGATACTGAGGAATCCTTGAGATAAATATCACCTGATTATGGTGTACAATCCATTTAATGTAAATTTGTTTGCTGGTACTTTGTTGAGAATTTTTGTGTCTATTTTCATCAGTGATATTGGCCTGTAATTTTCTTTTTTTTGCATCTGGTTTTGGTATCAGGGTGTTGGTGGCCTATATAATGAGCTTGGGAGTATTCTTTCCTCTGCAATTTTGGAAGGATAGGTATTAACTCTTTTATAAATATTTGATAGAATTCACCTGTTTTTCCTGTGTCCCTTAGGTTTCTGATCATCATGTTTTAATTGTCATTTGTCTCTGGATATTTTTAAATATTCTCTCTTCTCCAGTGATCCACTGGGTTGTTTAGTAACATATTATTTAGCTGCCAGGTGTTTGTGTTTTTAGTTTTTGTCTTGTAGTTTTCTTGTAATATCATAACATTGTAGTCAGAAAAGATGCTTGATAAGATTTCATTTTTCGGAGTTCCCGTTGTGGCACAGTGGTTAAAGAATCTGACTAGGAACCATGAGGTTGCGGGTTCGGTCCCTGCCCTTGCTCAGTGGGTTAATGATCCGGCGTTGCTGTGAACTGTGGTGTAGGTCGCAGACGCGGCTCAGATCCTGCGTTGCTGTGGCTCTGGCGTAGGCTGGGGGCTACAGCTCTGATTCAGCCCCTAGCCTGGGAACCTCCATATGCCACGGGAGCAGCCCAAAGAAATAGCAAAAAGACAAAAAAAAAAAAAAGATTTCATTTTTCTTAAATTTACCAAGGCTTGGTTTATGGCCCAGGATGTGATCTATCCTGGAGAATGTTCCATGTGAGCTTGAGGAGAATGTGTTTTATGCTGCTTTTGGATGGAATATTCTATAAATACCAATTAAGTCCATCAGGTCCCATGCATCCTTTAAGGCCTGTTTCCTTAATGATTTTCTGTCTGGATGATGTGTACGTTGCTTTAAGTGTGGTGTTAAAGTCCCCAGCTGTTATTGTGCTAATGTCAAGTTCTCTTTTTATGGCTGTTAGTATTGGCCTTATATACTGAGGTGCTTCTATGTTGGGTACATATATATTTTCAATTGTTATGTCTTCTTCTTGGATTGATCCCTTGATCATTATGTAGTGTCCTTCTTGGTCTCTTGTCACTGTCTTTATTTTAAAGTCTAATTTGTCTTATATGAATATGGTTGCTCCAGATTGCTTTTGTTTCCATTTGATATAATACCTTTAGCTATCCCCTCACTTGCAGTCTGTATGAGTCCCCGATCTGAAGTGGGTCTCTTGTAGACAGCATATGTTTCTGTCCCATTTTCATATCCATTCAGCCAGTCTATGTCTTTTGGTTGGAGCATTTAATCCATTCACATTTAAGGTAATTTTTGATATGTATGTTCTTATTGACATTTTGTTAATTCTGTTAGATTTATGTTTGTAGATCTTTTTTCTTTCCTCCCTCTTCTTTTCTCTTGTGATTTGATGACTATTTTTAGTGTTGGGTTTGAATTGCTTTTTCTTCTGATTTTGATTTTTGTAAATTAAAGTATGGTTGATTTACAATGTTATTTCTATTTCTGTTGTACATCCAAAAGACCCAATAATGCACAGTTCCATGCAATGTATAGTAGGGCCCCATTGCCCATCCATTCCAGATGTTACAGTTTGTCCGCCAATTCCAAACTCCCCCTCCCCTCCCCATTCTATGAGGCCTCCATCATTCTGTTACCAAAACTAGACAAGGGTACCACACAAAAAAAGAAAAGTACAGGTCAATAGCACTGATGAACAGTCTTCTCTCCATGTCTGTGATTGAAAATGTTTCTGTTTTGTAGATGGGGTCATCTGTGTCATATTTTAGATTCCACATGTAAGTGATATCATATGGACTTTCTCTTTCTGACTTATTTCACTTAGTATGAGAATCTCTAGTTCCATTCACGTTGCTGCAAATGGCATTATGTTGTTTTATTTTATGACTAAGGAGTGTTCCACTGTGTATATGTACCACATCTTATTCCATTCATCCGTCAGTGGACATTTAGGTTGTTTCCATGTCTTAGCTATTGTGAATAACAATGAACATAGGGGTGTATGTATCTTTTTCAATGAATGTTTTATCTGGATATATGCCCAAGAGTGGGATTTCTAGATCATATGGTAGTTCTATAATTAGCTTTCTGAGGTACCTCCATAGTGTTTTCCATAGTGGTTGTACCAATTTATGTTCCCACCAACAGTGAAGGAATTTACAACAGACTCCACAGGAATACAAAAAAAATCATAAGAGACCACCATAAGCAACTATATGCTAATAAAATGTACATATTCTCCTCTGATCCAGGAGGAAAATGAAAATATGAATAGACCAATCACAAGTACTGAAATAAAAAATGTGATTTAAAAACTTCCAAAAAACAAAAGTCCAGGACCTCATAGCTACACAGGTGATTTCTATTAAACATTTAGAGAAGAATTCTACTGAAACTCTTCCAAAAAAAAAAAAATAGCAGAGGAAGGAACACTCCCAAACTCATTCTGTGAGGCCTCCATCATTCTGCTACCCAAACTAGACAAGGGTACCACACAAAAAAAGAAAAGTACAGGTCAATAGCACTGATGAACATAAATGCAAAAATCCTTAACAAAATATCAGCAAACACAAATATATATTAAAATGATCATATATCATGATCAAGGGGGTTTATCCTGGGGATACAGTAATTTTTCAATACTCACAAATCAACCAGTGTTATCGACCACATCAACAAATTGGAAAACCATATGGTCATCTCAACAGATGCAGAAAAAACTTTTGACAAAATTCAAAATCTGTTTCTGCTAAAAAATAACTTCAGAAAGTGGGCATAGAGTGAACCTACTTGAGAAGAATAAAAGCCATGTATGACAAACCCATAGCTATCATCATTCTCAATGGCGAAAAACTAAAAACATTTCCACTAAGATCAGGAATAAGACAAGGATGTCCACTTACACCAATGTCATTCAACATAATTTTGGAAGTCTTAGCCATGGCAACTAGAGAAGAAAAAGAAGTAAAAGGAATCCAAATTGGAAAATAAGAAGTAAACCTATCACAGTTTGCAGATGACATGATCGTATACCTAGAAAACCCTAAAAACAGCACCAGGAAACTTTTAGAACTCATAAGTGAATTTGGCAAAGCTAGGTTGCTTTTTCCTAGTGTTTATCTATTGTAGATTTTTGGTTTGTGGTTCCCATGAGGTTTTGATAGAGCAGCCTATATGTGTACAAGATTATTTTAAGTTGCTGGTGTCTTAATTGTAAATGCATTTCCAATATCCTTCATTTGTATCCACCTCTCTCTTGGTGCAGGAACTTTTATTCCTTCATAGCTCCTTCTCTGTGGCATAGGCCTTGTCTCCATTACATGCTCTCTCTCTTTTCCTTTTTCCTTTTGTCCTGCCTGGTTATGTAGAGGTTTTACTTCCCTTTTGGAGTCTGAGGTCCTCTGTCAGCATTTAGAAGTTGTTCTGTGTAAATTGCTCAATTTGTGGATTTATTTTCTTTTTAGAACACCACCTACAGCATATAGAAGTTTCCAGGCTAGAGGTCAAATTGGAGCTGCAGCTTCTGGCCTGTGCCACAGCCACAGAAATGTGGGATCCAAGCCACATCTGCAACCTATGTCTCAGCTTGTGGCAACATGAGATCCTTAATCCACTGAGACAAAGATTGAACCTGCATCCTCATGGACTCTATGTTGAGTTCTTAACCCACTGAGCCACAACAGGATCTTATGCAGATTTATTTTTAATGTTTTTGTGGAAGAAGGTAAGCTCCAGGTACTACTTCTCTGCCATCATGATCCCTTCCCTCCCTATTTCATGTTTTAGCATCACCTGGAAATTTAAAAAAACAAACAAACAAACAAGCAAAAAAAACCCTACACCTGAACCTCACTGCAGCTCAATGAAATCACAATCTTCAAAAAACTTCAAAAAATGAATATTTTTTTAAAAAATCCATAGGTAATTCTAATGTGTAGATATGGCTCCCAAATACAATCTTTAATGAAAATGCAAAAGAAAAAAAAAATCCTAAAATTTTACTTTTGTGATTGTTAAACTTACAGAACTCATGCTATTTTTAACCCTAATATTTGCTGGGTTAAACTGTAAACCCAGCAAAGTAAACATAAGCTGTCTAAATAGATATTCTCTATATCAAGAAAACAATTTCTTCTGGTTCTTCTCTGCCTTAAATTCAGATTCCAGTGCTAAGGCAGCTGTCTTTTTATTACTTTTTTTAAATGAAAAACTACAAATATGAAACTATAGTTATTACCATGGTACCTGTTTTACATGTTGTTAGGTGACTAATGAGGCACACATCTAGGAGGAAGAGACTCAGCATTTTCTTTTTTTGTCTTTTTTTTTTTAGGGCTGCACATGTGGCATATGGAAGTTCCCAGGCTAGGGGTCAAATTAGAGCTGTAGATGCTGGCTTATACCACAGCCACAGCAACACTGGATCTTTAGCCCACTGAGCAAGGCCAGGTATTGAACTCATGTCCTAAAGGGTACTAGTCAGGTTTGTTAATGCTGAGCCATGACGGGAACTCGGAGACTCAGTATTTTCTGTGAGTACAGTATCCAGTGGGCACATGAATTACAATGACTAGAGTTGCTATCCATTGTCCTAGTACTTTACTCATTTATTTTTTCAAATTTGGGTGCTAGAGATTGTTGAAGTTTTCCTTACCTTATTTGATCTTCTTCCTTCATAACCTCCCCATTTATGTGTAAGGTAATAGATGATTATATTGTGTATATTTTTGAAAGCACAAAAAGAGAGGGAGAGTGAGAACAATCAAGACATCATGAAAAGGTATTTGGAATGACAATACAATCATGCTATCATTTCTCCCTGTCAGCAGAGAATATCATTCTCTTGAAATTTGTAGTGATACAGGTAAAGTTGAACACAGTGTATATAATAATTTTCATAAGGTCATTCATAAAACTCTTAACTGATATTTTTGTAGCTGCTACTCTGCTTTGCATTTGGATTTAAAACATTGAAAATATCCCTTTAATTTACTTCTATTGAAAATAAGTTCATATAAAGCAATTTTGAATTCTGTTTCTCACCATGAGTGTAGCTGGTCCTACCTAGAACATGCTCTCCTCATCACAAACAACTAGAAAACTACATAAACTATAGGAAAGAGCTGTTTTCAGATACTGGAAACAGGCAGCCCAGGGCTGCAATCCTTGAGAAGAGGAAATGAACACAAGATGTGCATTGTGATTTCCCCAGTTTCTGCTCAGAGGCATATTCTGGATCATGACCCAAGAAGGAGATCTCAAGCAGAGCATCAGTCTTGCTGAAAGGAGATGACAGAAGTCAGACCTTAAGGACACTAACGTGGCTGGAATTTGTGGGACAGTGTATGAAAAGAAAAGATACACAGGGGGTAGCTTTGGAAATCTGCATGGGAGTCATGTTGAATCTATTGTTGAATATTAACCTGCACAGCATAGAATGAAAGTCCCTCAGGCTGGTAAAGAATCACCAAACATGTATAACATGAACAATTGCCAGACTACTATGTAGGACTGGGAGATACACAAGTTACAACAAGGCAAGTTGGAGAGATCTTGCTGAATACCCAGGGCATTCAAAATAGATTCCTGAAGAGTAATACTTTAGTAGGAGGATGAAAGTAGTCCTAGAGTAAAGATACAACAGAAAACCCACCACAAAGTAAAGAGTAGGTCTCAAAAATATTAGGCTGATCCAAATGACTTAACTGCCTGAAAAATAAATGTCAGTATTCTTGGAAAGAAAGCAACAAACACCAGACATGAAATAAAATATGACAATGTCTATATCCAATGAAATATTAATAAGAATGCAAAGATGCAAGAAGAACATGTCCCATTATCAGGAGAAAAATCAAACAATCACATTTATAAATAAAAGAGATTATAAAAGTAGCAGCAACAATTTTAAACCACCTATTATAAATGTATTCAAGGATTAAATACTATAAATATGATGTAGAGAGAAAGGAAGATATAAAAAAGAACAAAATGGAAATTCTTTGGCTGAAAAATACATCTCAATTTTTTTTTTGGGTTTTTGGCCATTAAATAATGGCAGTAGTTCATATACCTTTTTCAGTCTCTTCCTTGACCTATTCCTTTGTGGAAACTCCAGTTCCATGTACATTAGGCTATTTGAAATCATTGCACAGCTCACTGATACATTCTTATTTTTTGATAGTTTTTCTCCTGCTTCTCATTTTGGATAGTTTCCAGTACTATGTAAATTCACTTTCTTTTTTTTTCCCCTGTAAGGTGCTATCTGCTATTCTCATCCACCATATTTTTCATTTTGGACTTTGTAGTCTTAACCTTTTGATATTTTGAGTTTTTAAGAAAATATTTTTCATATATCTATTTAACATTTCAGTCTGTCCCAGAATACACTGCAGGCCTTTGGGACACTCTGTGTAACATTAAGTATCTGCCCTCCAAATCCTAGCAGCCCCTCTTTCTGAACTCCCAGCTCCATTTTCTCAACCCACAGAGAGTGCTGGATTCCTCCTTGGTTTTTCCTCCCTTTGCTGCAGTCTGGAAACTCTCTCACTTAAATGTGGGCAATTGTAGGGCTCACCACTTTTATTTATGTAGAGACTACCATAGTTGGCTGCCTGATCTGCATTGTTTAAACACTGTAGTTTCATATTTTGTCTGTGGTTTCTTCCAGATAGGAGGGTATATCCAGTCCCTGTAACTCCCTTTTGGCTGAAAGTGGAAATTCCTTGATTCTAAAAAAAAGCGAGGGGGGGGGAAGAGGTACAGAAGGAAAAAAAGTTTGTTATAATAAATCTTCTATACCATCTTAATCTGAGATTAAGAAATTTTTAAAAAGGAGCTTCAGTAGCAAGCACTTTTTTTTTCTCTTTAACACTGAATGAATTTATTACATTTATAGTTGTACAATTATCATCACAATCCAATATTACAGGCTTTCCATCCCACAACCCCAGTGCATCCCCCCATCTCCCAAAATGTCTCCTTTGGAAACCATAAGTTTTTCAAAGTCTGTGAGTCAGTATCTGTTCTGCAAAGAAGTTCAGTCTGTCCTTTGTCCAGATTCCACATGTCAGTGAAAGCATTTGATGTTGGTCATTGTTTGGCTGACTTCACTTAGCATGAAAATTTCTAGGTCGATCCATATTGCTAAAAATGCCAGTATTTCATTCCTTTTAATGGCTGAGTAATATTCCACTGTATATATGTACCACCCCTTCGTTATCCACTCCTTTGTCGATGGACATTTAGGTTGTTTCCACGTCTTGGCTATTGAAAACAGTGCTGCAATGAACATCAGAGTACATGTGTCTTTTCGAGTCATGGTTTTCTCTGAATAGAGATGCCCAGGAGTGGGATTGCTGGATCAATTGGTGGTTCCATTTTTAGTTTTCCGAGGAATCTCCCTACTGCTTTCCACAGTGGTTGCACCAATTTACAATCCCACCCCAACAGTGTGACAGAGTCCCTTTTTCTCCACACCCTCTCCAGCACTTATTATTTGTAGACTTTTGGACGATGGCCATTCTGGCTGGGGTAAGGTGGTACTAGAGTGGTTTTGATTTGCATTTCTCTAAGAATGAGTAATGTTGAACATCTTTTCATGTGTTTTTTGGCCATCTGTATGTCTTCTTTGGAGACCTGTCTGTTTAGATCTTCTGCCCATTTTTTGATGTTTTTTTTTTTTTTGTAATGAGCTGCAGAAGGTGTTGATAAATTTTGGAGATTAATCCCTTGCCAGTTCATTCACTTGCAAAGATTTTCTCGCATTCTGTGGGTTGTCTTTTCATGTTGTTTAGGGTTTCCTTTGCTGTGCAGAAACTTTGAAGTTTGATTAGGTCCCATTTGTTTGTTTTTGTTTTTGTTGTCAATACTCTAAGAGATGGATTGGAGAAGATGTTGCTGTAGTTTATGTCAGAGAGTGTTTGGCCTATGTTTTCCTCTAAGAGTTTTATAGTGTCTGGTTTTATATCTAGGTCTTTAATCCATTTGGAGTTTATTTTTGTGCATGGTGTTAGGGAGGGTTCTACTTTCATTCTTTTCCATGTGGCTGTCCAGTTTTCCCAGCACCACTTATTGAACAAGCTGTCTTTTCTCTATTGTATATTCTTGTCTCCTTTGTTATAGATTAGTTGGCTGTAGGTGCGTGGGTTTAATTTTGGGCTTTCTATCCTGTTCCACTGGTCTACATGTCTGTCTTTGTGCCAGTACCATATGGTTTTTAAGACTGTTGCTTTGTAGAAGAGTCTGAAGTCTGGGAGCCTGATTCCTCCAGCTCCATTTTTCTTTCTCAGGATGTCTTTGGCTATTCTGGGTCTTTTGTGCTTCCGCACAAACTTTAAAATATTTTGTTTGAGTTCTGGGGAAAATGTCCTTGGTAATTTGATAGGATTGCATTGAATCTGTAGATTGCCTTAGGTAGAGTAGTATAGTCATTTTGATAATATTAACTCTTCCAATCCACAAGCATGGTATAGCTTTCCATCTGTTTGTGTCATCTTTGATTTCTTTCATCAGTGTCTTATAGTTTTCAGAGTACAGGTCTTTTGTCTCTTTAGGTAGGTTTACTAATAGGTATTTTATTCTTTTGGATGTGATGGGATTGCTTCCCTAATTTCTCTTTCTGACCTTTCATTGTTAGTGTATCAAAATGCAGTCAATTTCTGTGCCTCAATTTTGTATCCTGTGACTTTGCCAAATTCATGGATGAGCTCTACCAGTTTTCTGGTAGAGTCTTTAGGTTTCTCTAGATATAACATCATGTCATCTGCAAATAGTGATAGTTTTACTTCTTCCTTTCCAATTTGGATACCTTTTATTTCTTTTACTTTTCTGATTGCTGTTGCTAGGACTTCCAAAATTATGCTGAAGAGTAGTGGCAAGAGCAGACATCCTTGTCATGTTCCTGATCTCACTGGGAATTCTTTCAGCTTTTCACCATTGAGAATGATGTTCACCGTGGGTTTGCCATATATGCCCTTTATTATGTTGAGGTAGTTTCCCATTATGCCCACTTTCTGAAGGGTTTTCAGCAGAAATGGGTGTTGGATTGTGTCAAAGGCTTTTTCTGCATCTATTGAGAGGATCATGCGGGTTTTATTCTTCAGTTTGTTAATGTGGTATATCACACCGACTGATTTGCAGATATTGAAGAAGAACCCTTGCATCCCTGGGATAAATCCCACTTGGTCATGATGTACAATCCTTTCAATCCTTTGAATGTATTGTTGGATGCGGTTTGCTAGTATTTTGTTGAGGATTTTTCCATCGATGTTCATCAGTGAAATTGGCCTGTAGTTTTCTAATCAACCTTTTTTTTTTTCTTTTTTGGTACAGCTTACAAGTGTTAAGGCTATCACAATATGTTTTAATTTGTACTTCCATGACCATGAATGATGTTGAATATCTTTTCATGTGCTTATTGGTCATTCTCCTTGGATATTTTTTTCAAATCTTTTGTTTTTGAGCTACTTATCTTCTTTCTAGTAATTCATAGAAGTTCCCTGTATTTTTTCATGCAGCTGCTTAGTGGTATATAGATACAGCTTTTCATCATTTTATTCTTGCCAGTTGGTGGGCAAAAAGTTCTTATTTTTGATGAGAAAGGCTTTTTCTGCGTATATTGAGAGTATCATGTGGTTTTTATTCTTCAGTTTATTAATGTGGTGTATCTGATTTGCAGATATTGAAGAACCCTTGCATCCCTGGGATAAATCCCACTTGGTCATGATGTACAATCCCTTGAATGTATTGTTGGATGCGGTTTGCTAGTATTTTGTTGAGGATTTTTGCATCAATGTTTATCAGTGACATTGGTCTGTAGTTTTCTTTTTTTGTGTTATCTTTGTCTGGTTTTGGTATCAGGGGGATGGTGGCCTCATAGAATGAGTTTTGCAGTATCCCTTCCTCTGCAATTTTTTGGACTAGTTTCAGAAGGATAGGTGTTAGCTCTTCTGTAAATGTTTGATAGAATTTGTCTGTGAAGCCATCTGGGCCTGGACTTTTGTTTGTTGGAAGTTTTTTCATCACAGTTTCAATTTCAGTTCTTGTTATGAGTCCATTCATCTTTTCTATTTCATCTTGGTTTAGTCTTGGAAGATTGTACTTTTCTAAGAATTTGTCCATTTCTTCTAGGTTTTCCATTTTATTGGCATGTAGTTGCATGTAGTAGTATGTTATGATCCTTTGTATTTCTATGATGTCCATTGTTACTTCTACTTTTTAATTTCTAATTTTACTATTTGAGTCTTCCCTTTTTTTTTTTTTGATCAGTCTGTCTAAGGGTTTGTCAATTTCGTTGATCTTTCCAAAGAACCAGCTTTTCGTTTCATTGATCTTTTCTATGGTTTTCTTCATTTCTATTTCATTGATTTCTGCTCTAATCTTTATGATTTCTTTCCTTCTACTAACTTCAGGTCTTGTCTGTTCTTCTCTCTTGAGCTTCTTTAGATGTAAAGTTATCTTGTTTATTTGAGCTTTTTCTTGTTTCCTGAGGTGGCTTTGTATTGCTATAAACTTCCCTCTTAAAACTGCTTTTGCTGCATCTCATAGGTTTTGGAGTGTCGTATCTTCATTGTCATTTGCTGCTAGGTATTTTTTAATTTCCTCTTTGATTTCTTCAGTGATCCATTGGTTGTTTAGTAGCATGTGGTTTAGTCTCCACATGTTTGTGTTTTTTGCAGATTTTTTTCTTGTTGTTGATTTCCAGTTGCATAGTGTTGTAGTCGGAAAAGATGCTTGATATGATTTCAATTTTATTAAAGATACCGAGGTTTGATTTGTAGCCCAGAATGTGATCATTCTTAGAGAATATTCCATGTGCACTTGAGAAGAATGTGTATTCTGTTGCTTTTAGATGGACTTTCCTATAAATACCTATTGAGTCCATGTGGTCTAATGCTTAATTCAGGGTCTGTGTTTCCTTACTGATTTTCTGTCTGGTTGATCTGTCCATTGCTGTAAGTGGGGTGTTAAAGTCCCCCACTATGATTGTGCTATTATCATTTCGTCCTTTTAATGTTGTTAGCAGTTGTGGTGAACCTATGCTGGGTGTGTAGATATTTAAAATTGTTATATCATCTTCTTGGATTGATCCTTTGATCATTAGGTAGTGACCTTCTTTTCCCTTAAAATATTCTTCATTTTAAAGTCTATTTTGTCTGTTATGGATATTGCTACTCCAGCTTTCTTTGATCCCTGTTTGCATGGAATATTTTCTTCCATCCTCTCACTTTGAATTTGTATGTGTCCCTAGAAGTGAAGTGGGTCTCTTGAAGACAGCGTATATATGGATCTTGTTTTTGTATCCATTCAGCCAGTCTATGTTTTTTGGTTGGGGTGTTTAGTCCATTAACATTTAAGGTGATTATTGATATGTATGTTCTTATTGACATTGTATTAATTGCTTTGGATTTGTTTTTGTTGCTCTTTTTTCTTTCCTTCTTCTCTTATTCTCACCTCTTGTGGTTTGATGACTATCTTTAGTGTTGTATTTGAGTTGATTTTTCTTATTTATTTGTGTATCAATTGTAGATTTTTGGTTTGCAGTTATTTTGAAGTTTTGATACAGGAGTCTATATATATATATGAGATGTTTTAATTTGTTGGTCTCTTAATTTCAAGTACATCTCCACTGTCCTGCCTTTGTACCCTCCTCTTCTCAAGATTTCTGATTTTGGTAGCATAATTGTACGTAGATGATTTCCTCTCTTTACTGTATATATATACCTTTACTGGTGAGCCTTCTCATTTGTGGTGTTTTTGTTTCTGGTTGTGGTCTTTTCTTTTCTTTCTAGAGAAGTTCCTTTACTATTTGTTTTAAAGGTGGTTTAATGTTGCTGAATTCTCTTAGCTTTTGCTTATCTGTGAAGCTTTTGATTTCTCCTTCAAATCTGAATGAGAGCCTTGCTGGGTAAAGTATTTTTTTTTTGTATTTTTGCCTTTTCTAGGGCTGCTCCCATGTCATATGGAGGTTCCCAGGCTAGGGGTCTAATTGGAGCTGTAGCCGCCGGCCTACACCAGAGCCACAGCAATGTGGGATCCAAGCTGTGTCTGCAACCTACACCACAGCTCATAGCAATGCTGGATCCTTAATCCACTGAGCAAGGCCGGAGATTGAACCCACAACCTCATGGTCCCTAGTCGGATTCATTAACCACTGCACCAGGATGGGAACTCCCTGGTTAAAGTAATCTTGATTGGAGGTTTTTCCTTTCATCACGTTAAGTATATTATGCCACTCCCTTCTGGCCTGCAGAGTTTCTGCTGAAAAATCTGCTGATAACCTTATTGGCGTTCCCTTGTATGTTATTTGTTTCTTTTCCCTAGCTGCTTTCAGGATTTTCTCTTTGTCTTTAATTTTGGTCAATTTGATTAATATGTGTCTCGGTGTATTCCTCCCTGGGTTTATTTTATATGGTACTTGATGTGATTCCTAGATTTGAGTGAGTGGTTCCTTTTCCATGTTAGGGAAGTTTTTGGCTATTATCTCTTGGAATATGTTTTCTGTCCCCTTCTCTCTCTCTTCTCCTTCTGGCACCCCTATAATATGGATGTTGGTGTGTTTAACGTTGTCCCAGACTTCTCTGAGATTCTCTTCATTTGTTTTCAATCTCTTTCTATTTTCTGTTCCGCATCTGTAATTTCCACTAATCTGTCCTCCACCTTGCTTATTCGTTCTTCTGCCTCCTGTATTCTGCTGTTAGCTGCTTCTAGTGAATTTTGTATTTCAGTTATTGTATTTTGCATCTCTTCTTGTTTAAGTTTTATATCTTGTATCTCTTTGCTCAATGTTTCCTGTAAATTATCCATCTTTACCTCCAGTTTATTTCCAATGTCTTGCATCATCTTTAGCATCAACAGTCTAAAGTCTTTTTCTAGGAGGCTTAGCATCTCATCACTAAGCTAATTTTCTGTTTTTTTTTCTTTCTCTTCATCTGAGATATAGTTCTCTGTCCTTTCATTTTTATAGGTTTTTGGTGTGGTGACTTTTTACAGATAATAGAGTTGTAGCCTCTCTTACTTCTGGCATCTGCCCCCCTTGTGGCTGAAGTTGGTGCGAGGGCTTGCTGTAGGCTTCCTGATGGGAGGGACTGATGCCTGCCCACTGGTAGCTGGAGTTGATTCCTATCCCTCTGGTGGGTGGGGCTTAATCTCTAGATGGGATTAGAGGCGGCTGTATACTTAGGGGGTTTTTAGGTGCCTGTTTACTGATGGGTGGGGCTGTGGTCCCACCTGGATTGTTGTTTGCCCTGGGGCTTCTAAGTACTGACAGGTGGGGCCAGATTTCCCAAAATGGCCACCTCCAGAGAAAGGCACACTGATGAATATTCCTGAGAACTTTGCTTCCAATATCCTTCCCTCACAACAAGCCACATTCATCCCTGTTTTCCCAGGAGGTCCTCCAAGGACTGCAGTCAGGTTTGACACAGATTCCTATGGAGACTTTGCTTTGCCCTGGGACCCAGTGCACTTGAAAAGCTCTGTGCACCTTTTAAGAATGGGGTTTCCATTTCCCCCAGTCCCAGGGAGCTCCTGCACACAAGTCCCACTGGCCTTCAATGCCAGATGCTCCAGAGGCTCTTCTCCATTGCCAGATCCCCACATGTGGAAGTTTGATGTGGGACTCAAACTCTCACCCCTGTAGGTCAATCTCTGTGAACCAGTTTCTTTCCAGTCTGTGGGCCTTCTCACCCGGGAGGTATGAGGTTGTTTATAATACATAATTGCCCCTCCTACCTCTTGATGTGGCCTCCTCTTTGTCTTCTGGAGTAGGACATCTTTTTGAAGGTTTCTGGTCCATCTGGTTAAAGACTATTCAGCCTCTAGCTGTAATTTTGTTGTTTTAAGGAGAGAAGTTGAACTCCAGTCCTTCTATTCCATCATCTTGTTCCTCTGGACTCTGCTCTGAGTCAGCAAGCCCTTTTTACATAGCGAGTCTGATTAGCTATTACCTGTTGCATTGGGTTTTCTATTCATTAACCTCCCTTTATTTTAAATTAAGTTTTGATCATGTGTTTTATTATAAAAATATGGATAATGCAGAAATAATTTAAAAGCCTTTTTAAAATGTCTTTTGGTTTATAACATCTTTTCAAAATACATCTTGGTCAAATGCAATTGTTTCTAGTCACCTTACAAACTAGTTAAGAATAATAAAGGATATAATTTGTGCCCTTTATAGTATGTAAAGCATACATTAAATTGTGGACATTGAAGCAAAAAAGGAATTTCTAAAAAAGCATCAAAGCAGGATCTGCAGTGGGTTAAGGATCCAGGGTTGTCACTGTAGCAGCTTAGGTCACTGCTGTAGCACAGATTCGATCCTTGGCCTGGGAATTTCTGCATACTGTGGGTGTGGCCAAAAAAATAGTAAAAGCAGATAAAATGAAAAATTTCAGTTAAAATTCTTTTACTGTACACAAACTTACTGAGATAGTGAATAATAGCATTTTGAAATAATTTTTGGAAAATGTACTTTTAAATATTTCACTGAAAGTAGGAAATCTAGTAATTATAATTATGAACTTAGAATCAAATAATACAGAAAAAGACTGAAGGTAAAAGAAAAAAATTCTAAAAGGCCTTGCAAGTGCTGAAATTATTATAAAATAATTCTATGATTCACAAATCATCAATGAGACGAACAAAATTAAAACACTTTGAACTCACTGTTTTTGAATACTCTGTCATCTTAACCAGATGATTTTTGATGAACTTTTGTCTTTGATTCTGAAAATTCTCCATATTTTTCCCAGGAGCATCTGCTATAGTAATTTTCTATCATTTATTTTCTTTTAAAATTATGTCTATATAAATTAATTAATAATATAGAAATAATATTACATACAAATTATTTGGAATAAGACATTTTAGAAACAATGTTATGATCAACCACCCATAATTCATTTAGTATTCTCCCTTCATTAGAGGTTTGTTTGAAATATTTACTACTATAAATATTTCCTCATTGTCTGCATTTCAGATTATTCCCTCTTGGAATTTCTGAAATATAATTTATTGGTTTAAATTTTAAGGTGACTGTTTTTAATCAACCTTGCACAGTTTATAAAGCTGATTTCCCAAACATATGCACTGGTCAGAGTGAGCATCAGTGTCATTGTTTTGTTTGTAGAATCTCACTTCCTTGCTGGATGCTTACAAATAACTTAAATGTCATTTCCCTTTACTGAAGAGAATTATTTTTCTTTGCAGTTGACTTTATTCTCCTTTGTGAAGAGAACTCATACACTGAAAAAATTCTTTCGTGGGAGATGACTTCATTGCTAAATCTTCCTAAATATTACCCATATGTACCACTCTGTAGATGGGGAGAGAGAGAGAGATTTTGATTGTTTATGCATTTCTTCATGATACCATAAACTGCTGACCTCATAATTGCCCAATGAAAGCCAATGATAACATCAGGCTTGTTGTATTTCCAGATAAGAGGCTTAAAGAGAAGAAGCAATAGACAATGCCATACTTGAGGACATAAGTTCTCCTAGAAAATGCAATTGTCAGAAGGGTTCTCTATTATTCAAAAACATTGGTACAGATCTTCAGGAAGGAAAAGCAGATAGAAGCAGATTTTAAAATAATATGCTTTAGGAGTTCCTGTTGTGGCACAGCAAAAATGAGTCCAACTAGTATCCATGAGGATGGGGATGTGGGTTTGATCCCTGGTCTTGCTCAGTGGGTTAAGGATCCAGCGTTGCCATGACCTATGGTATAGGTCTCAGTCACAGCTTTCATCCTGCATTACTGTGGCTGTGGTGTAGGCCAGCAGCTGTAGCTACAATTCGACCCATAGCCTGGGACCTTCCATATACCACAAGTGCAGTCCTAAAAAGAAAAAAAAAAAAAAGCTAAATAAATAAAAATAATATGCCTTATTCACTTTAAAAATATTTAAATATTTTTAGGAACTTCCTTGACTCTTACTAACAGTATTAAGGTCATATTATATTCTTTCAGGTGCTATTCTTCGTTTTTAGTTTCCACCTTATATCCTACTTTATATTTTTCATGCATGGCTATTCTAGTCTTAGGCCAAGTCTTATTTTTCAAACTGAGAGCGATAAGAGCAAATACTCAAGTGAAAATTATTACTATTATTTTTTTGTCTTTTTGTCTTTTCTGGGGCCTGCACTTGCAGCATATGGAGGTTCCCAGGCTAGGGGTCTAATCAGAGCTGTAGCCACCGGCCTACACCAGAGCTACAGCAATGCCAGATCTGAACCACATCTGTGACCTATACCACAGCTCACAGCAACGCCAGATCCTTAACCCACTGAGCAAGGCCAGGGATCAAACCCTCAACCTCCTGCTTCCTAGTCGGATTTGTTAACCACTGAGCCACGACAGGAACTCCTCAGGTGGAAATCACTGATCTAAGTGTTTTGTATATATTAATTAATTTAGTTATTAAAACAATGCATTAGGATACACATTGATATTTTATAGGCTAAGGAAACAAAGCCAGAAGAGTGATGTAACTTGCCCAAGATCACACATCTTTAATTAGTGGAGCCAGGAATTGAATTTAGACAGTGTAGCTCTAGAATTCAGGTTCATTGCCATTGTGTTTTGTGATATTTACTGCAGTATTTATGTCTCATGGTTCATAAATTTCTGTAGAAGACAAGAAATGAAGGCAGGAAGGAAAAGCAAAAAGAGTGGAAGGGAGGGAGGAAAAAAGAGAGGCAGGAAGAAAGCAAGAAGAAAGGAAAAAAGCTGGTTTATATTTGTGATAGGAAATTACATCCTTTTGCTCAACATCCTTATTATCTGCTACTTTCATGTCACACCATGAAGATTGAATCTTTATTAAAGTATTGATTTTTTGAAAGTTATGCCATAATTGTTTCAGAATAAGATATTAATATTCAACAGCCATCTAGAAGATAAGTAGACAGCTTGGCAGAAATCAGTGAATTTGCGGGTGGACTGCAGTAGCACTACAGCACCCACATTGGTTCTTCTTTTTTTTTTTTTCATATGTTTTATTTCAGTATGCTTATTTCAGCCTCACTAATTAGTTTTTCAAAGCATTAATACCTGCAGGTTTTTTTATGGGGGGGAAGGGTCTTTTCATCCTTACCTTTTCTACACGTAAAAGTCAACGTGGGGATATATATTTGGAAATAAATTCGTACCTAGATTCAGTGTGTGAGACACTGATGTTATAAAAATAATTCCAACATAATACTGTGCATCCAAATTTACAGTTTTCAGTTTCTAAAAGCAATGTGACCCTGTTGTTAGTGATTGACCTACTCAGCCAAGGAAGAAAAGTCTAGATTTTGGGAATAATAGTGAATTTTCAGGAATGGCCCTTTTCTTTATTTTTAGTTGAGGTATAACTGACATACAACATTATATTACCTTCAGGTATACAACAATGATTCAATATTTCTATATATTTTGAAATGATCACTGGAGTAAATTTCATTAACATCTGTCACCATCTAGTTTTTTTCTTGTGATAAGAACTTTTAAGATTTATGCTTTTAGCAACTTTCAAATATTCAGCAGAATACTGTTACATATAGTCATTATGCCATATTTTACATGACTTTTTAAATTTGAAACTGGAAGTTTGTATCTTTAGACCCCCTTCACCCATTTGTCTCACCCTCTACCCTTCAACATCTTAAATTTTATCTTGAGATATTGCTTTTATTTGCTTTCATTTAGGAAATTGTCTTTTTACCTTTGTTCAGGAGCATTTACTATCTAACTTTAAAATTAACCAGTTTTCTATTTGATTTTAAGACTCCTATTGTATAAAAATTATCAGTGCTACTATATGAATGTATTTTCTAATTGACATAACACCTACTCTGTTATGGGGTACATCCAGTTTCCCTAAACCCCTGATTTACATAAGCGCCTTTACATGAGGATATTTTTTCCTTGAAAATGAAAAACTAATCATAGGTGGCAAAAAGAATCATTGATTTTGTAGAATTTTGAGGATCATTCAGTAGCAATCATAATGTGTCTTCCTTACTGTGTTAGAACTCATAGAACATATCTTAAAACTGCTCCTCTTGAAAGTTACATCAAATTCCTCTACATTTGGTGATTTTTATTATGTAGACTTGAGAACACCAAATATACAAGTAAGGTTTTCCTCAACTCTATAGTTACTCATGAAAACGGCTCTTTTTTTTGGAGGTGGGGGGTGCCTTGCAGCATATGGAGTTCTAGGTCAAGGGATCAGGGCCGAGTCCAGTTGCAGTTGTGACCTAAGCCATAGCTGTGGCAATACTGGATCCCTAACCCACTGTGCTATGCCCAGGATCAAACCTGCATCCCAGTACTCCCAATAAATCACCAATCCCCTTGCACCACAGAGGGATCTTGGAAAATGACCTTTCTTTAATAAAGGTAGTCTACAGAGTTTCTGTCAGGTTTTAAATATCGATTTACAAGCTTTATTCCATTAATCCTCCAAGTTTAGCAATAGAGTAAATGAGTTGAACTAGCTCCTGGGGGCAACTGAGATAGAACCCTGTTAAAGGAGGCTCTTTCTGGTTTTGCCAGTGGGTGGGAAGAACCAGTAGCACTAGACTTTAGAGCTTTAAAATATCCCTGAAGTGATAGTACTAGAATATTTGGAAAAGAAGCTTTGAAGGTAAAGTTAAGAAATATTAAAGTAATGCTCTTATGACTTTTGGTACCATTCTCTATTATTATCTTCATGGAGCCTTTCCAACCCCACTCATTTCAGTAAAGATCAAGGCATGGGTCTCATACAAACAATTAGGCAAAAGTTTGGAACAAAGCTCATGGGTCATACTCATTTTTGATCTATTTTAAAATTTACTCTGACATTGGTTATTTTCTGCTTTTATGACTAAGGATATAACTCAGTTGTTTAAACTCATATTTTAGCATTTGGAAGCAAGAGTGGGCATACAGAATATGTGCTAGGGTGTGATGCCCAAAATAACAAATTTGAGGCTAATTCTTTTTTATCTGAGTAATATCAATGCTAAACTACTTGTGGTTAATAAGTATCACTGTATGATTTATTAGAGAATAAATTTGGTAATTTCCAGACTAGGGGTCAAATCAGAGCTACAGCTGCCAGCCTATACCACAGCTGCAGCAACACAGGATCTGAGCCACATCTATGGCTTACACCACAGCTCATGCCAATGCCAGATCCTTAACCCACTGAGCAAGGCCATGAATCAAACCCCCATCTTCTTGGAAATGGAGAATATCTGTGGCAGACGATAAATACAACTTTTATTTACTTTTTTAACAGTTGAGATCAATATTTTACCATGGTATTTATTATTTCAAGACATGTTAACTCAGGATATGTTCAAGAAATGTTGTCATATCCTTAATTACTTCCTGAGTATTTTACTAAAGCAGCTGGAAAATTAATTTTGGGTCAGGGTTACAGAATAGTATTGAATACTCTACTAGACTCTACTATTTTCTGCAACAATTTATTAAGATTCCACTTAAAGAAAGTTAGCACTTTTAAAAACATGAACTGGGTTTAACAGAAAAGCTACTGAAACCTAACACTTAATCATGAAATTTGATCAAGTCAGTATTGAAAGTTATAATTCCCAGCTAGAAGTTGTGGCTGAAGTTTTAGTAGCAAGTGTTTTCATTTATGAAAGGATTTTCACATTCATTTTTCTGGAATATTTATTTTTAAATATCCATCTACTAGCATTCTACATCACTCAGGTGCTCCTTTTCACATAAAGGGAACTGCTCTCTGGTTAGTAATTACTAGGAATACAAGAACTTAGGAAGGCCATTGATGCTCAAGGTTGGAGCTATTCATAGTTAACATAGCATTGTATTAACTGAATACATTTTCTTTTTTCTTTTGGTCTTTTTGCCTTTTCTAGGGCCATACCCATAGCATATGGAGGTTCCCAGGCTAGGGGTCTAATTGGAGCCATAGCTGCCAAGCCTATGCCAGAGCCATAGCAACGCGGGATCCGAGCTGCGTCAGCAACCTATACCACAGCTCAAGGCAATGCCAGATCCTTAACCCACTGAGCAAGGCCAGGGATCGAACCCGCAACCTCATGGTTTCTAGTTGGATTCATTAAGCACTGAGCCACAACGGGAACATCCTGAATACATTTTCCTTCCAGATCTCCAACTATGTCTTCTCAGTCTATAATCTTGACTTCTCATTCCATCCTTTCTCAATAATTTTTATCTTTCCACTCCCACATCCTTTTTCACTGGCATCTTATCTATTCCCATAGCTCCAACTGCCATCTGTTGATATCTTCCTAATCTGTACCTTCAAAATAGATTTCTATTCTGATTTCCAGACTTGTAAATGTAATGCTCATGAGACCTCAATTCCAATGTTCTGTTCCCAACCTATTACTTTCTATGGAAACTCCCTTTTTGATACTACCTTTCTTTTTCTTTTACATATAAGTACAATTTACCCACACAGCCTCCCACTACCTATGTATAATATCTATCATAATAAGACCACTCACTTTCTCTCACTGACCACATTTAATTAGGCATTAAGTTTTTGATTGATTATATATCCTAAAAATATTTCTGTTTCTATATTTCACATCTTTGGATCAGCCTCTTATTCTTGCATGGAATAACAGCATTTCTCAACCTTGACACTATTGACATTTTGGGCAAAATAATTCCTTATTGTGGCAGGCTTTTCTAGGCATTGCATATACTTAGAAGCATCCCTGGCCTCCATTCAATAGATACTAAAAACACCCCCATACCCAGCTGCGAAAGTCAAAAGTTCTCTAGGTACTTCCCAGGATGGCTCAGCCATAATGAACCCGACTAATATTCAAGAAGATGGGGGTTTGATTCATGGCCTTGCTCAGTGGGTTAAGGATCTGGCATTGGCATGAGCTGTGGTGTAAGCCATAGATGTGGCTCAGATCCTGTGTTGCTGCAGCTGTGGTATAGGCTGGCAGCTGTAGCTCTGATTTGACCCCTAGTCTGGGAACTTCCATATGCCATGGGTGTGGCCCTAAAAAGACCAAAAAAAAAAAATCTAGATGTCGATAACTGTTCCAAGTGGGACAAGATCACTATGAATGACTGGACAAATACAACTGTTTCCTAACTTGTTGCCATGTTGTTAACTTCGACTTTCTCTAATGCATCTTCCACAGAAGTGGAATTTTCCACAACTAACTTATGACCAAAACTCCCCTGTTTAAAAGTCTTTAGTGGCTCTACACTTCCAAAGGAAAAGTAAAAACTTTTCTGAAGCCATTTATTGCCTCACTAATCCTTTTCCTTTTGGCCTATAAATATTTCTGAAAGAGATGAGAGTTAACTCCCAAAGATTTGTATTTAACATTTTCATGATGTAAACAGGCACATTCTAACATTCATTTTGGCTAATACTTAATAATAACTTCTAGTATTTTATATAAATTTGGAAAAAAAATTAATTACCCCAACTTTTCCTGTCCTTGATTTCTTGTATTATATTTCTATATAGTTGGACCAAACAGAAAACTTTGGTTCAATAAGAAGGCAGCATATTCATTTTCAGTATTGTTAATGAAGAAGCTTACCCACAAAAAAGGAAATCAAAATATAGGCTTCAAGCTGTTAATTCCTATTTTTCTTCCCAAATAATGTTGAGAAAATAGAGAAACAAAAACAACTTCCCTACAGAAAGAACAGCATATATTTCAATGCACAATTCAGAAGCACCTGCATTAGTCAGAAATGCCATGGCAATAACCTGACCTATTGTTAGAAAGCTAGCAAGTACATTTTTCATTGTTCCCCAGTGGGACTTTATACCAACCAGTATTGATTGTGAGAGTTCCAAACTTTTATTAGACTTTGCTCGTCTCTTAGATGATAATTATTTTAGCTCAACAATAAAACAATTTGGAATGTGAAAATAAATTGATGTAAGCTAGGTCGAAAGGCCTGATACTTGGGCAAACCTTATTTGAGTTATGCTCTCATTTGATATCAGAGCATAAAATCTTCTCAATATAGTAGATATTTCTATAAGACTTACATTATTTTAAATGTGTTACATGTGATTTCTACCTAGTTTTGGATTCATTGTTCTGTTTTTTAAGAAGTGCCATATGTTTAGGACTTAATATGGGCCAATATAATTGAATAATATTGAGTTCACATATGAATCTATACATAATGTGATGGAAGCAGGATTTAAAGTAGAGAGAAAAGAAGAAGCAAACACTGGTGAGGGTTGTATGGAAAGGAATGAAAATGGGATGTTATTTCGTCTTGATAGTAAATTGAGTATTTTTTAATTTCTTTGTGATAGAGACTATTACTGACTATTTTGTCTCCTCAAATGCCACATCAGTATAAAGCAGCAGCAAACTATGAGCTCCTTGGTACCTAGAAACTTCATCAAAACTTTGGTCAATATCAAAGTTCCCATTGTGGCTCAGCAGTAATGAATCTGATGAGTATCTATAAGGATGTGGGTTTGATACCTGGCCTCACTTAGTGGGTTAGGAATCTGATGTTGCCATAAGCTGTGGTGTGGGTCACAGATGCAGCTCAGATCCTGCATGCTGTGGCTGTGGTGTAGGCCAGCAGCTGAAGCTCTGATCTGACCCCGAGCCTGGGAAATTTCATATGCCATGGGTGAGACCCTAAAAAGACAAAACAAAATGAAAACCAAAACAAAATGAAACAAACTTTGGTCAATATAGTGTACTAGTTCAAAAATGTACACTGGAGTCGGACTGCTTAGACTCAAGTTCTAGCTGTACAATTTGCTAACCATGTGATGTTGGGTGATCCAGTTCCTGAGTTTTCTCATCTGAAAGATGGGCTGGATAATAATGCCACTTATCCCATGAGGCTTTGATATTAAGTTAATAACCCAATGTAAAGTGTACTTAGAAAAATGCCATAGAGTAGGCATCCAATAAACATTTTCTATTATTATCCAGCACATAAAAATCTCATTACTCTGAAAAAAAAGATGAAGACAAAAGCATCTGAATCACCAATCTCATGTGGCTGAGGCAAACACTACTTAATACAAGCTGGAATGAGTTTCTTCAAAGAAACACTGTCTTCTTATATGTTTTACCGTTTCTTAGATCTCTGCCTCATCTTCGTGTGAAAAGTTCTAGAACTCATTTCCTTCCCAGTTTACCTTATGATTGTGGTATCTTTAATTCTTAGCCTAGTTCAGAGCTTGGAATATGAGGAAATAAAAGCAGTTACATCTTTTAATTCTAAAAAGTCTTATCTGATGGCTTCAAATATACTAACATTTAATATGTCCATGTTTTCCCAGAAAAGCTTGGCCAAAGGGACATTGATTATCTGTCATGTTTCTTTGCTATTAGCTGATAATTTCTCCTTTTGCTACTTTTATTTTGCTTTGTTCAAAGCATCTTTTTCTCCCTCGTTTCCTATCACAAACTAACACCTTATTCTTTTTCATTAATTTGACATTTTGTCATGCTTAGTAGGTAAATGCTATTCAGAGAATTTGGAAGCTCTTACTTGATGTCCTAAATACTTCAAGAGAAAGGTACTATGGAAAATATTACTGTCGTTATTATTAACCACAGTAAAAATAGCACATTACAGCTGTGAAAGAATTGAAAGGAAATGAAATCCAAGTGTTTTGGCAGATATTTTAAGGTTCACACAGCAAAAGCTTAGAAATATGTCTCTTCCTATATTTTGGGCTAAACCAAACCTGTCTCTCAATTTATGTTAATTATGTCTGAAATCCAATCCCCAAGGCCTTGGTCTTTTCATCCTCTTATTTAGAACTGATTCTCTTACACTGGCTGGTAATTACTGGCCAATGTCCTGACCACCCAGCTGTGCTCCGGCAATGTTACCTAGCTTTTGCAGTCCCATCTTCTGCTGAGGTGAGCACTCTTTCCTGCTGCTTAGTGACCGTTAAATCATCTGCAAAGATGCAAATACCCAGTTCCTTAATGCAGAAAGAGCTGGCAATGTAAGTTTTCTTTCTTGCCTTTTTTTTTTTTTTTTGCATGATGCAAGTAAACCATGTATGAATAGGAAAGAAACTAAACTTCTCTGGATGCTTAATTCTATAAAATAAATTTCAAGGTCCAGATCATAGGACCAGGGAAGGCATCTCTGCTACTTCCCACAACTTCTTCCACATTATGCTCTAAACAAGTACTGAATAGTTAAGGGTATAGATTTCATCTTCCTAAAATAAAATGAAGGATAAAAAGCCAAATATAAGCAACTTAAAGAATCACATATTGGGAGGAGGGATTAGGATTGACTGGGAGTTTGGGGTTAGTAGATGCAAACTATTATATTTAGAATGGATAGACAACAAGGTCCTACTATACAGCATAGGGAACTATATCCAGTTTCTTGGGATAGAACATGATGGAAGATAATATGAGAAAAAGAATGTAAATATATGTGTTACAGTATAGCAGAAACTGGCACAACACTGTAAAATCAACTATACTTTATTTTTAAATTTTTTTTAACCTTTCATTTTTTTTCCTACTGTACAGCATGGTGACCCAGTTACACATACATGTATGCATTCTTTGTTCTCACATTATCATGCTCCGTCAAAAGTAAGTGACGAGACTTTAATTTTAAAAAAAAAAGAATCACTAATTGTAGAGTCTGAGTTTCTGTCTTTGAACTGACACCTTCCTTTCAATCCACCATCTATAACTTATACATACACAAGGATTGGGGAGACAACAAATCATTAATGTTCAGCATGACCTGGCAACAGGCACAGTGGTAAAATCATGCTAAAAGTGTGCCTTTAAAGGCCTCACTTCTTCATTGCATTTACAATTCTTTCTCATCTTTGAAACTTTTTCAAAGGAAAATGTAGTTCTGAGCCAGCCATAAGATTAGGAATTTAAGTGAATGATTAAGCTTATACAGAGCATGCTATAAATATCTAAAAGTAAAACTTAGGTAGCCACAATCTGAGATTGATAAGTGGAGCCACTTCTTATGAAATAATGTTTAGCACACTGTAAACAATGTCATTTTTGATGTATCTGTTGATGAGAAATTTCAAGTAGGAAGAACTTTAAATTTTACCACTCAAAGAAAATAACCAAGGGACCCAGATATTTTTTAAAGCTAAAGAGTGCCCTGGCTTTTGACCCTGGAAACCTGAATTTAATATATTAATGTTAATTATATATATATATATATATAAGATGATAATAAAGAGTGAGGAAGTGTAATGTCCATTTATCTAAAGAATAAAATCACTTCTCAATAAGCAAGAGGTGGCACAGGATTGAAGTGTTTATCACTGACTCATTTAGTGGATTATTTAAAAGGGAAAAAAGCATTCTATAGATCCACCTGTATTGGAAGATCATATGAAGACTAAATGAACAAAAAATTACAACAAAAAGTAAAATTATTTATGCAGAAAACATTGAAGAATTGCACCAGACGAGATAATATGTCAAAGCAGAAGGACTTGAACTTACCTCCTCTCATAAAAACACCAAAATCAAAACTAACTACTGGATAACAACTATCAACAAAAAAGACTAGACCATACCACAAAAGACATTCTACCCACAAAACAAAGAAGACGACACTATGAGATGGTAGGAGGGGTTCTTTTACAATATTATCAAATCCTCTACCCACCAGGCGGCAACCCACAAACTGGAGAATAATTTTTTCACAAATGTTCTCCCACTGGAGTGAGAGTTCTGAGTCCCATATTAGGCTCTGTAGCCTGGGGGTCTGGTATCAGGAAGAGGAACCCCCAGAGAATTTGGCTTTGGAGCAAGTGGGGCTTGAGTGCAAGAGCGCCAAAGGACCAAGGGAAGCATAGACCCCATTCTTGGAGAGTGTGAACAACTCCATAGGAGATGGGTCCAGATCTATCTGGGGGTTTCAGAGGGTCACCTGGGGAGGCAAGGGTCAACTGTGGCTCACTTTGGAGTCAAGGGCAGTGGTGGTGGAGGCCTGGGGAGTATTCATTGGTGTGAGATCTCTTGGAAATTGCCATATTTGGCACAAAGACCTATTCCCACCAAACAGCTTGGAGGCTCCAGTGCTGGAAGGCATCTCACCAAACAAGGAGCAGGGTAGGAACACTGCTTTACCTAAAAGCAGACAGACTACCTAAAGTCCTAATGTGTACACAGTGACCTGTAAACATGGCCCTGCTAACCAGAGAGTCAAGGCCAAGCTCGACACTCCGGAGAGCAGGTACCAGTCCCTCCCACCAGGAAGCCTGCACAAGCCCCTGGACCAACCTCACCCAGCAGGAGGCAGACACCAGAAGCAAGAGAAAGTAGGAACCTGCAGTCTGTGAAAAAAAAAGACCACAAACTCAGAATGTTAGACAAAATGAGATGGCAGATAATTATGTTTGAGACAAAGGAATAAGATAAAAAAACTCAAAGGATTTCTCATCATGGCTCAGTGGAAATGAATCTGACTTGTATCCATGAGGATGCAGGTTTGATCCATGAGGCCTTGCTCAATGGATTAAGGATCCGGTGTTGCTGTGAGATGTGGTTTAGGTCACAGATGCAGCTCAGATCTGGTGTTTCTGTAGGCTGGAGGCTACAGCTCTGATTTCACCCCTAGCCTGGGGACCTCCATATGCCATGGGTGTGGCCCTGAAAAGACAAAAAAAAAAAAAAAGAGAGAGAGAGAGAGAAACCCCCAGAGGAATTGTATCAGATATTTAGAGAAGAGTTAACATCTATCATTTTGAACCTTTTCCAAAAAATTGCAGAGCAGGGAACACTTCAAAGCTCATTCTATGAGATCATTATCACCCTGATACTGAAACTTGAGGGAGATACCATCAAAAAAAAAAAAGAGAATTACAGGCCAATATTACTGATATAGATGCAAAAATCCTCAATAAAATACTAGCAAACAGAATCCAAAAATTTATCAAAAGGATCATACACCCTGATCAAGTGGGATTCCTCCCAGGGATGTAAGAAATTTTCGATTTCTTCAATCAATCACTGTAACAAACCACACATTAACAAACTGAATAAAAAACACATGATCTCAATAGATGCAGGAAAAGCTTTTGACAAAATTTAATATCCAATTATAAATAAAAACCTCTAGAAAATGGGCATAGAGGGAATCTATCTCAACATAGCAAAAGCCATATGTGACAACACACAGCTAACATTCTCAACAGTGAAAAGCTGAAAGCATTTTCTCTAAGAACAGAAACAACACAAGGATTTCCACTCTTACCACTTTTATTCAACGTAGTTTTGGAAGTCCTAGCCACAGCAATAAGAGAAGAAAAAGAAATAAAAGGAATCCAAATTGGAAAAGAAGTAAAAACTGCCACTGTTGTCAGATGACATGATACTATACATAGAAAATCCTAAAGATGTTATTAGAGACCTACTAGAGTTCATCAATGGATTTGGTAGAGTGTCAGGGAACAACACTAATACATAAAAATTTCTTGCATTTCTATACAGTAACAATGAAAAGTCACAAAGAAATTAAGGAAAAATCCCATTTACCACTGCATTTAAAAATTATAAAATACCAAGGAATAAACTTCTCAAAGGAGGCAAAAGACCTGTACTCTGAAAACAATAAGATGATGATGAAAGAAATCAAAGATGACACAAACAGATGAAAAGATAGAACATGCTCTTGGAATGGAAGAATCAATAATGTCAAAATACCTACTACCCAAGGCAATCTATAGATTCAATGCAATCTCTATCAAATTACTAATGATATTTCTCACAGAACTGGAACAAACCATTTTTAAGTTTGTATGGAAGCACAAAAGACCCCAAATAGCCAAAGCAATCTTCAGAGATATGGAGCTGGAGGAATTAGGCTCCCTGACTTTAGACTATATTACAAAGTTACATGGCCCTTGCACATATACATATATATCAGTGGAAGAAGATATAAAACCCAGAAGTAATCCCACAGAGTATGGTCAGTTAATCTAAGACAAAACAGGCAAGAATATACAATGGAGGAAAGAGAGTCTCTTCAAATAGTGCTGGGAAAACTGGACAGCTACATGTAAAAGAATGGAAACTAGAACATTCACTAACACCATACATAAAAATAAAGTCAAAATGGATTAAAGATCTAAATGTAAGACTGATACTATAAAATTCTTACAGGAAAACAGGCAGAACACTCTCTGACATAAACTGCAGCAATATCTTCTCAGATCTACTTCCTAGAGTAATGACAATAAAAACAAAAATGAACAAATGGTACCCAATTTAACTAAAAAGCTTTTATACAGCAAAGGAAACCACAAACAAAACTAAAACACAACCCACAGAATAGGAGAAAATATTTGCAAATGAAGCAACTGACAAGGGATTAACCTCCAAAATTTACAAAAGCTCATTAGCTCAGTATCAAAAAAAAACAAAAAACAAAAAAACCCTCAAAGAAATGGGCAGCAAATCTGAATAGACATTTCTCAAAAGAAGACATACAGATGGCAAATATGCACTTGAAAAGATGCTCAATATCATAATAGAGAAATGCTAATCAAAGTACAATCATCAGAATGGCCATCATCAAAAAGTCTGCAAACAATCAAAACTATAGAAGGTGTGGAGAAAAGGGAACCTACCTGCACTGTTTGTAGGAATGCAAATTTGTAAACCACTATAGAGGTTTACAAATTTAAAGGAACAGTATAGAGGTTCCTTTAAAAACTGAAAATAGATGGAAATCCTATAAAATTGGATTGTGATGATCATTGTACAACTATAAATGTACTAAATTCAGTGAGTAATATAAAAAGAAATTACAAAAAGAAAAAGAAAAAAACTAAAAATAGAAATGCCATATGGATCCAGCAATCCCACTCCTGGGCATATATCTGGATACAATCATAATTCCAAAATATATAAAAAAATATATGTACCCCAATGTTCATTGCAGCACAGTTTACAATAGCCAATATATGGAAGCAACCTAAATGTCCATCCACACAAGAGTGGATAACACACACACACATATATATGGTAGAATATTACTAGGCATAAAAAAATGAAATAATGCCATTTGCAGCAACATGGGTGAACCTAGAGATTATCACACAAAGTGAAGTAATTCAGACAGAGAAATTCAAATGTTACATGATGCCACTTAAATGTGAAATTTAAAAAAATGATACAAATGAATTTTATTCCAAAACAGAAACAGACTCACACTTCAAAAACAAACTTATCATTACTAAAGTGGACATTTTGGTGAGGGGTAAATTAGGAGTTTGTGATTAACATATACACACTACTATATATAAAATAGATCACCAATAAGTATTTACTACATAGCACAGGGAACTCTAGTCAATATTCTGTAATAACCTATATGGGAAAAGAATCTGAAGGAGAAATTTTCAATTATTGAAGGTTTATTTTTATATAACTGTTTAGGAAAACCCAATCCTCTCCATGGATTTATTCTGCTGCATTTAGTTTTTATTCTAGAATACAAATAGTGATTCTTTTTCCATAATTGAACCCTGACTGATATAAGTAGCTCAACAAAAGCCACCCACACATCTTCTCCAAATACTGCCTTTCTGAACTGGAGAGAGACAGTAGCTGGAAGTGCTATCTTTGTGGATACACTGGGGAGGAGTCAGAAAATGGGCACATGGCCATTTTAAATCTCAAGCTAGGTGATTTTGTTTCTGCATGAACACTTAAAGCCTTCAGCTGTGGCTAAGTCTTTGGAAACCACCAAAGGAGACTATTTTCTCGATAGCAAAAGTAAAGATTCCACTGAACTTAAAAAGAATGGGTCAATGAATAAATTTACTGAAAAATAAAGATTGTCCACTGTGTATTTCTTACTTTCGGGTTGTCTATTTGTGTTTATTTGAAAATTGACTCCTATTGGACAATCCATTCTGTCGAGTTTATTGTTAAAAGAGCAAGAATCAATTATGACTCTAGTGAAATTATGGATTCCTATTGTTACTAAGCTAATATTGAAAGGCTCAACTAAATCTTATGTATGCTATGTTTATGTGTGGCATTCTTTAGGATATAAATGATTGTGTAAATGCTGATGCTATGAAGTTTGCCTTCTGGACTAAATCGACATTGGCTCACAAAATAAATAAAAGGGGAGCTACTTTGAATTTAGTTATAGCCTTTCTCCAAAGTAAAAAAAAAAAAAAAAAACTTTAAATATTGCTTATCTAGAATTCCCATTGTGGCTCAGTGGAAATAAACATGACTAGTATCCATGAGGATGCAGGTTCAAATCCTGGCCTCCCTCAGTGGTTAAGGAGCTGGCGTTGCTGCAAGCTGTGGTGTAAATTGCAGATGTGGTTTGGATCTTGCATTGCACTGGCTGTGGTATAGGCTGGCAGTTGCAGCTCTGATTTGACCCTTAGCTCAGGAACTTCTGTATGCTGCAGGTGTGGCCCTAAAAAGCAAAAAAAAAAAAAAATTGCTTTTCCATAGAATCACAAGAAATGTTAGCTAACTTATATAGATTGAGTAGCCCAATCCGATTTAGGAAAAAATTACTATTCTTTTTAAATAAATACAATGCTTTAATTTATTATCTATTGAAAAGAAATCTCTCTTCCACAATCTTCTAAACTTGTAAATAGGTATTTTGTAATGGATATATTTATATTTGTATGTGTGTGTGTGTGTGTGTGTGTGTGTGTGTGTGTATGTTATTTATATATCACTGATAATAACAACTAACAATTTCCTTATAGGTTCCTGATATTGTGCTAAATTTCAACTCTAGGAGATGAGTAACATTATTACCCTGATTTCACAAATGAAGAAGTTGAAATACAAAGAAGTTAAATAATTTATCCAAGATGGCATGGCTCATATAAGAAGGAATCAGAATTTGAATGCAAACAGGTTAGCTCCAAACTTCTATCTTGTATTAGCAAGTTTTGTAGAGCTATTTGAAGATAGGTGGCTCTGGTTGCCATTGGTGGTTTTGGATGACCTGTTTCCTATTCCCAGGAAATTTTGCTCATTTGGTAAGAGTTCTTGAGATTATGACTCTTCCATTATATACAATCAAGGTGGGACTATTAATCCAGCTTATTTTCTGCCTTCTCTGCAATGAAATGTGCTTTTTTCCTAGAGTAAAATTATTATTAATTTTTTTAAAGGCCACCCCTGGGGCATATGTAAGTTCCCAGGCTAGGGGTCCAATCAGACAATCAGAGCTGCAGCTGCAAGCCTACACCATGGCCACAGCAACACCAAATCCAAACCACATCTGGGACCTACACTACACCTTGCAGCAATGCCAGATCCTTAACCCACTTAGTGAGGCCAGGGATCAAACCCACATCCTCATGGAGGCTATGTCAGGTTCTTAACCTGCTGAGCTGCAATGGGAACTCCTAGAATATAATTCTTAAGCAGAGTGATAGAAATAGGAGAAGTGACTGGATCTGAGCTAGGTTCATGGTATTTCCTTGTAGGAAACCTTCCATTACTTCCCAGGACACATCCCCCCTTTCCTGAGGCCTAATTTTTCAGCTTCTCTTTCAATAATGTTTGCTCTTTCCTATTTTTTACCTTTTCTTTGTATATTTTTGCTGTATTTATATTTGCTTTCAGCTAATGTAGAATTCTAAAAGAGAGCTATTAATCCATACCGATTAGTTACAGTCTGTCCTTCTGTGTCCCTAAGTATTTGAAATCTGGACATTCTAATATCCAAAGCTGGATATCCAAATTGTATTTCCAGTATCATATTATTCATAAAGAACCAGGGCAATCCTCGTACTTGGTTAGACTGCCCTTTTGGTTGTTGTTGTTTTGGAAAATGTGGTCACTTTGTCTAGATTGTCTTTGAATCATGAATAGCCACAATTAATTGTATTATATTAATTTATTGGGCTTCATGAATTTTTTAGACATTAAATTTCCTTTATTTATTCCAGCTCCCAAATTATGTTGCTGTGTCATGTCCTGTCCTGTCTTTCACATCCAAGGGCTTGAAAATAATTGATTTGGGGGGCATTACTTAAATAAAAGTTCAGATACAATTCACATACCTTTGCATAGTTTACCCTTTTAACATGTTAAATTCAGTGTTCCTTTTTTTTAAAAAGTGTATTCATAAGGTTGTACAACCATCATTATTATCTAATTCCAGAAAATATTCCCCAGTCCAAAAAAGAAAGCCTGCTCCCATTAGCAGTCACTTTCCAGGCTTCTTTCCCCCAGCCTCTCTAAATCACTCATTCATATTCAATTCATTTCTATATTTAAATATCCTAAAAGTATTCCTTTTATAAGATAACTTTTATTCACTTAATATGTATTAAGTGTTTAGCACTCTCTATTTTTATCCACTGACTTTGACATAAAAATTAAATAATATATCTGTGTTTATAGCTATTTAGAGAAAATAACTATAAGACATTAAAGCCATAAGTTTTTCAGACTTCCTTAATTCTATTTTTTTTTTAGTATTAGTTTATTTATAAGCCTGAGACGTTTTATAGTCTTATGCTTACATGTTATCTGTATCTGGGCAAATAAAAAAAGTAATACATCTAAAGGACATGCAAGATCGGAAGTCATAATCTTCCACAGAATCAAATTTATTTTTCCAGCTTCCAATCACACACTTCCTTAACATAAAATATATGAGAAAAATCTAATCTTTAATTAAGCAGTTTGAAGGAATTTTAAATTCCTTTGAATCTATACTATTTCTTATTAATTTCCTAATAATCATACTAAAAAGGAACAGTTTTCTTATTATGTGCTTTGTACTAAAGATGCAGTTAAGAGCTACCTCAGAATGATGTCTACCCAAGAACATATATTACACAATCCTGTTTTCATCTCTTTTATTCTAGGAAAGATTTTAAGTAGACGTAATTTTAAATTTAGTAATTTTTATTTCAGTCTCTATTTTCTTAAGCATTATATGAACTCCTACTTCTCAGAAGACCTCCAGAGCTCTCGATAAGGAGAAACGTGACTGGTTAAGAATTCAGGCTCTGGAGTCAAACCCCACCCCTATTCTTATAGCCACATGAGCACAGGTAACTCAACCTCTTCATGTGTGTTACCTTATATATAAAATGGGAATAACACAACCAACGTCAAACATGTTTTATCAGTAGATGAGATAATAAAAATAGCACTTAAATAGTTAGTGATATATTCCAAGAACTCATTTAAAGCTAGCAATTGATGGAGCTATCCTTCACGTCACCAACCCAATTACCAAGACAGCAACAGTTTTATTAAAATACATCCAAGCAGATTCCCTGTGAAAGATGAATGAACGAAGACTGTATCATTGAAATTGTAATCATAATATTAACAGCTCTAAATTGCTGAACTATTCTGTGCCACTATGTTGATATGTCCTTTACCTGTTTGTTTTCCTGTTTATCTTAACAGCCCCATGAGTTACATGGTCTTTTCATTTTATACAGGAATAAACAACATTACAGACTGGCAAAGAAACCTGCTAATGGTTTGCACATTTTACTGTCATTCATAAATTCACCTGTTGAAGTGATACCCAGGGACTTTGTGAGATCTCCAAAAGCCCAAATAAATAAAGTTTCTGGAGCTTCTGAAATGTTACTTTTAAGGTAACCTCAGATTTTAATCCTATTATCTGTCCTTATCATATCTTCTTTTCAGGGAAGTTTAATTGACAATGCACTGAAGAAACATCAGCAGATATACAAAGAATAGAGAATAATCATGGGCAGAATTCATTTGAGTGAGCAAAGCTGAGGTTTTCAGGAATTTGTCATAGGGCAGTGGTAGGGTTAAGGTCAGAATGAAAGGTCTCTGTGTCCATTTCTACAGATAGAGAAGAAAGGCTCCATGAAGGAGAACCAAAACATGTCCTAGGAGTTGCTTCCACTGACATGAAGGTAGTCTTTGAAGCTCCCATGAGAGAACCTCATCCATTCAGCTTACTTGGGACCATCTATGAAATCTGACAGCCAGGGGAACAGAAAATCTGCTGCAGTCAGCATATTTATGCTAAGGAAATAAACTTCCCAGGAGAAGCATTGCATATCATCCTAAAGTGGCAATTTTAATAAATGTAAACAGTTAGGAATACTATTTTATATATTTATGAAATGGATTAAAGTGCTTTTTTGTCTTTGTTCCTTTTTAGGGCTGCACCTGCGGCATATGGAGGTTCCCTGGCCAGGAGTCTAATCAGAACTTTAACCAATGGCCTACGCCAGAGCCACAGCAATGCCAGATCCGAGCAGCGTCTGTGACCTACACCAAAGCTCAAGGCAACACCGAAACCTCAACCCACTGAGCGAGGCTAGGGATTGAACCCACAACCTCATGGTTCCTAGTCAGATTTGTTTCCACTGCACCACTATGGGAACTCCAGATTAAAGTTTTTAAGGTGCACTTAATATTAAACTATATTAAGGAGTCCCAAGAGGAAATAGAAGTCACATCCTTTTGTTAATTAAACAATTAACAAAAGGATTATTTATAGAGATATACAGATAACAGCAAAGCATAGTGAAGCACCAGGAACTAGGGAGAGAGGGAAACCATTACTAAATTCAGAAGAGTGATTATTTTTAACGTATCTTTTAATTTCTCATATCTGGCACAGTAGCTGTCATTGTGATCATTATAGCTATGATTTAATGAAGGTTTCCTCATATGCTGGCCACTGAACTCAACTCTATGTAATATTTCATATGTTCTCATATTGTGATTTGGAAACTATTGATGATATTTTACAAAATGACTAGTAAAATTCCAGAGTCAAAAAATGGGTAGAAGATGACACAGGTGATAAGTGTGAAGAAGAATTAAAATCACGCCTATCTGATCCAAATACAGGGCTATTCAAGTTATAGAAAATGAAGACATCAAAAAAAAATGATTTAGGCAGCAATAAAAGAGTTCTACTGTGTTTATTATTAAATATCTAATACTTCAAAAACCAGTCACCAGAAGTTTCCATCTAAATCCCAAGGAGTTGTTAATGATGTAGAACAATCTACATCATTAACAACTATAACTATATCTTTATTCTTCTCTTTTGCTAGAAATCTGTTCATATTTTGTCTCCCAAACAGATCACAAACTCTTCAGAGGTAGATCCCTTGTATTATGCAGCTTTATATCTCTCAGAGACTATGGTGCTTTGCAAACACCAGTTCTTGCTTATTTGTATATATATTTTCTTTGATGCTTATTTCCATATTTCTCCATATGGTTATGAGCCTGGATCTCATGCAGTTTTCATGATAATTATCTTCAAGAGTAACAGTTTCCACATCTTGAATGTACAATGCAACTTATATTTATTTCTCAAGTCAAATTTTTCAAAAATTTGAAGATGTCCAACAAGGGCTTTGTAAAACTACAATCAGAAATTATTTTTAAAGAGAATACTAGACCTGTCTGACTTTTATCTCTTTTATAATGTCCGCCATAATTATATGGATTCTAAGGAAATGTTTCTGACCTTGGTAGATAAAAGTAAGAGAAGGAATCCTTACTGCCTGCTGACCAGTCTGACTGACCTTAATCAATGAGGCAGATTCATTCAGGACAATCTTGCAAACTGCTCAGCAAAGCACTGAAGCTCTTCTGTGACTTGGATTAAATTTAATGTGAAATTGAATTTTCCAGACTCTCCTCTTATCACTCTCCCCACCCAAGCATCATAGACTCTAGCTACAGAGAATGTTTAAGGAATATGCTGCGCCCTTATTAGTCTCCCCATTTTATGCTTCCTCTTCCTGGAATACTTCACCTTATATAGTACTCTGAAATAAACAAGGATGCAGCTACCTTTTACAGTAGAGCTTATTGGTTGATGGTACATCTTCTAGAGGCAACCCCATTTTTCTAGACAATGTCAACTAGCTATCTGACTTTGAGCTTTGCACATAACCACTCTGTGTTTTAGTTTCTACATCTATGACACACACACACAGAAAATATCATCAAACCTCAACACAGCTGTTGTAAAGATTAAAATGGGATTATGAAAGTTAAGTGCTCAGCATAATGTCTTATGATATACAGTCAATGCTCAAAAAGTGTAACAACTATAATTTTTATCCATATCAAATATTTTCTCTCCATGAAGCCTTCTTATTCTTGCTCAGCTGAGATTACTCACTTTATTCTTTGCCCTCTTAGCACATTTTAGTTACAACCATGATGACACTTTCTTTACTAATAACTTATGTGCCTGTATTCCATAATCAGAACATAGGTCTTTAGCTTCTCTTTATCTTTATCATAGTTGCTTCTTGTGTGCTTATTAGGTATTGGAATGAAATCAATGAATGAATGGATGCTAAGATACAAAATACTCATAAAGATGTTGGTTATTAAAAGTGACCAAGTTACTTCAAAATGAGTATTTTGGGTAGTGAGACGCTGCCTTAGGATACACTTGATAAAATCTAATCAATAGAAAGGCTTGGCAATAGGTGCCTTATAATTCATTTAATCAATCACTCATTTCTTTCTGAAATTGCGAAGCAGAGGCCCTTCTTATCTGTCTGCTTTAATAAGCATGAGAAAACAAACCAGTCCGTTGGATCAATACTCAACACCATTAAAGTGGTGTACATTTTGCAATTTTTAATTAATTTGTAGCAAACACATTGCAGTCTCAATGGCTAGTTTTATCTGCATATAGCAGTATAATCATTTTTTTCCCTTATGGTAAAGATTTTTTTTATGAGTCATAAGTCTTCTCCAGAGGGTGTGGTTATCATCTGATAATCACACTCTTGGGAGATTAAAAACACTTATCTTTGGATCATGACTTGCTCTGCCCCAGGGGTGTGATTATCTCAGGAAACTCACACTCTCTGTCATGCCTAATTGCTTAATTATTATAGCACGAGTTCACACTACCATACAGGAGCTAAAGTTGTGTCAGCATTTCCACTATAAATTCCTTTTCCCAGGGTCTATAACTCATCCATTAAAAAAAAAAAATCTATGTTCTGTGGAAGCATTGCACTAAATGTCTTAGTCAAAGAAATATATTTCTTCAATAGATTATTTTTACCTAAAAAATTGGGTCCCTGTACCCCTAGTGAGTTGACCAAAGAAATAAGTGCTAATTAAATGTCTTTAAATCATATATATTTTTTCCTGGGCAGCTGGGGAAATAATACACATTCTAAAGACAAAACTATGATTTCATCTATATAAACAGCAAGAATGGCTCATGCAGTTTCCAGTTTCCTTGGAAATACACGTTTTAGAACCATTCATAAAAAATTTTTGCTTTTGTAAGTAGAACAAGTTAACCCATAGTTGGAAAAATAAGTAAGTTCCAAACCTCAGCTAAATATTTTCTTAGGTCATATACTGTTAACTTTCTAAAGAGAATTGAGTAAAGGGCAGTTAGATAGAAATGAGAAACAAGGAGACGGAGGATAAAAACACGGCATAGTTGCTTATAAGTTCCCTCAGTCTTATCAGTGTCACAAAGGTGATAAATATATCAAAGCCTGGAAGAAACTGACTCTCATAGATCAAATTCATGAGATAAAAGATGATAAGCTATTCTGCGAATGAGTTAATGTACAAGATATGTATGAAATCTAGTAGCTATAGTTCACTTGAAGTAACACTTTTCCAATAATGGTATTCCTGAAAGGCTAATGAAAAATGTCCTTGTGAGTGCAGTATTGAGTAAAATAAGTGTTGAGTGTTGTTTTAGATAGGATGTGCTGAGGGCTAAACATTCTTGTTTTTTTACATTAGAGGTTACCCTACTGTTCTGACAATTACTAAAACTCTGGATGCAGGATCTTTTCTTGAGGCAGTATTCTAGAATCTGACCTTCAATATTCTAAGTTCTAGTCCAATATGCCTCAAAGTATATATTTGGAAAACTTATGTCTTGGACTGGACCTCCCTTTAAAACAGAATCTGTCCATTAAATGTAACAAAGCTGATGAATGCCTGGCTCTCCAGGGGGAAATACCTTGGCCAGGGCATTACACTTAAATATAAGAAGAAACAAAATCAGAAAAGAGAAATAAAATCATAATTAAATGCTGCAGAAATTGTTTGCCTTTGTGCCAGCACTATGTTTCAATTACTACAATTTCGTAATACGTTTTGAAATCAGAAAAATATGCCTCCAGCATTTTTCTTTTTCAGGATTGATTTGGCCAATCATGGCCTTTTGTGGTTCCATAAAAACTGCAGATTTTTTTTTTCCAATTTCTGTTAAAAAATGCAATTTGGTTGTTGATAGGGATCACATTAAATCTGTAGATAACTTTGGGTTAGTATGAATATTGTAATAATATTGTTTTCTAATCCATGAGCAAGGAATAAGCTTTCCAATTGTTTGTGTCTTCTTTAAATTCTTTTAAGTGTTTTGCAGTTTTCAGTATACATGTCTTTCACCTACCTAGTATTTTTTTTCTGATGTTTGTTTCCTATTTGTTTTTCTGATGTCTCAGTGTTAGAGTACAGAAACACAACTTTTACATGTTGATTTTGAATCCTTCAGTTAGTTTGTGTAATTTCCTATTGGATTTCAGAGTCCTAAAAAAGTTGATCTTGTCAACTTTGCCAGCCTAATGGTTGCTTTAGTGAGGAAATGCTTCTCAGAGCACTCTGCTCCAACATTTCCATGACCTCATCCCTCCTGAACCATAAATTGTGCTGTCATACTTTAATTTTTATCTAATTCAAAATATTAAAAATTTTTCCTTATAATTGTTGACCCATTATTTAAACAACAAATAAGCTGTTATTTAAAATTAGGCTATTTACATTTCATACTTAACATTTTTTCCAGATATATTTCAATTACTGGGTCCTAGTTTAATACTGTTTCTGTCAAAGAAAATATCTCATCTGAGCCATTTTTTAAACATTTATTGAGACTTGTTTTATGGGCCTGCATACAGTTTATCTCAATGAATGTTTTCTATGCACTTGTGTATTATGCTATTTTGGAGCATTGTGTTCAATAAATGGCAATTAGGTCAAGTAGGTTGAATGGATTTTTTAGGCATATTTACTTCCAGTTTTTCTGTTTGTTCCATTAATTATTGAGAGATGAGTGTTGAATTCTCCAAGTGTAATTGTGAATTTGTCTAATTCATTTTTCTGTATGTTTTTGCTTCACTTATCCTGAAGCACGCTAATCAGATGCAGACACCTTTAGGATTGCCATGTTTTCTTTATAAATTGATTCTTTTATCATCATGAATTGTCCTTTTTCTCTGGTAATTATACATGTTATCTTTATAATGTTGTCGCTATATATTAAATCCAGCTTTTTATGATTAGGGTTTGCTTGGTATGGCCTTGCCCATACTTTCATGTAATATAATCTATACTGTCATCTGTATCTGTATACTTATAGTTTATTTCTCACAAACGTATTTAGATCTTTTAAATGGAAGATTAAATAATTTATTTTAATGTAATTACTGAAATGTTTGTGCTTAAACCCAGTGTCTTCGTAGTTGTTTTGTATTTTTCCATTTGTTCCTTCTTTCCTTTTGAATGGCCTAATTTTGGGTTAATTGAGTAATTCTAGGTTGCTATTTTTTATTTCTATTATTGATCTTGCACGGCACAGGCAGCAAGATGCTCAGATTATTTTGACTCTTTCTAAGATTGTCTTTAAATTTGTTTAGGGAAGTTTTAGAATTAATTTTATTATAAAATGTCACCTTTCAATGTTTTAGTTTCATACTTTTTCCCCCCAATTTCCTACTTATTTATGGCAGGATTATATGTTTGGTCCCTTGAACTCTATCAAGTTTTGTAATAGATTTCTAGGGTTGTTACAACAAAATACCACTACCTGAGCAGTTTAAATAAGAGAAATTTATTGTCTCAGAGGTCTGGATTCTAGAAGTCTAAACTTAAAGTATTGGCTAGGCCATAGTGCCTAGAGAAGGATTTTCCAGGCCTCTCTTCTGGTCTCTGGGTAGTTCCTTGCTTTGAAAGCCTAACTCCAATCATCACATGGCATTCTCTCTCACTGTACATCTCTGTATTAAAATTTTCCTTTCTTACAAAGCATCAGTTATATTAGATTAGGAATGCATACTACTCAAGTATGACCTCGTATTAACTGGTTGCATCTACAATGACCTTATTTTCAAATAATTTCCAGTCTGGGTTACTGAGGGTTAGTACTGCAACATAATACATTTTTGGAGATGCAGTTCAACTCATAACAAAGATAGGAGCAGAAATTCCCCCATAAGTTATTTATGACATCAATCAGAAATTCTGCCATTCATAAGTTAAACACTATACAGACTGCTACTGGATATGATTTCAATATCATAATATAATAACAAATTACTGTCACTTAAAAAATACTGGGGTGCAATTGCTTAGTCTGACAAGGTTCTTAAGCATGCAAATTTTCTATTTACCATTAGGTGGTTGTAAATCTTTGCTGTAGGTTATTCTGATTTTGTGTTTTATTTCCTTACTGAACTTTTAAAGTTGGTCAAGAGACCTATTTAATCAAGTGTCCAGGATTAGCTAAGTAAATTTGTGTTATTTTTTCCAGTTTTTATACATAAATTATTCCTGGTATGCAGTTCTAAACTTTATATATTTAAAAAAAATCAATTAAAATTTCTACTTGAAAAATAATGAGTATGAATGTGACGCTCTGTTGATTCTAAAACATATTTTGCCTTTGAAGGAAACATTTTCTGTCATAAATTAAAAATGCTTTTCTTGACATGAAGATTTTCTAGAAATAGAGACATATATTATTAGACTGTCTTCATTTATAAAATGAATTTATTGATTTTATAATTTTCAACATCTTCTAGTTATGAGTAATTTAAGAAATCAGACTTATTATGACCTTTAATAATAAGGCACTATTAAAGATGAGCACTTTCAGTTTTTTATTTTAATCTGATTGAAATTGAGATATGTAACAAAGATGTTAATATTTTCTTATATGCTTTTATAATTTTATTCATTTTTGGAATCTAATTTGACTATACATTAGATTCATGGGTTCGCACTTTAAAATGATTATACACTTTACCCTAATGTGATTTTAGCCTTTACTCCTAAAAATTATTTATTACTTTTTTTTCTGATATTAGCATTACTTCAATTGATTTCTAGCATGGGTTTTTTAATTTTCTCATTTATAATGTTCTGTGCCATTTTCCTTTAGGCCTGTCTTTTGTAACCAGTAATAGGGACACCTTGTTTAGTTCTTTAACTCTATGTTATATTGCTTTCTGTAACTGATGAATTTAATATTTTTATTAATTTTTAATGAACAATTAACTTTTTAATGTATTATTTTGTATTATTATTATTTTTGCATTTTAGGGCCGCCCCTGTGCATATGGAAGTTCTGGGGCTAGGGGTTGAACTAGAGCTGCAGCTGCTGACCTACACCATAGCCACAGTAAAGCCAGATCCGAGATATATCTGTGACCTACATCACAGCTTGCAGTAACACTGGATTCTTAACCGAGTAAGTGAAGCCAGGGATTGGACTTGCATCCTTATTGTACAGTAGTTGGATTCTTAACCTGCTGAGCTGCAATTGGAACTCCTGGATTTTTTTAAATTATCCATTTTTAATTCATTTTTCATTCTTGCTTTCTATTAATTTTTTTATATTTTATTTTGACGTTATCTCTTCTGATTAGGAACACGTGTTTTTCTTATAAAGATGATATTGAACATATTTATGTATGTATTGTAAAATATTTTCATTAGTAAAGCATAATTTATTTGTTTATATCTCATTCTTTCTCCCCATGCCAAGTTGTTTTCTGGAGGCTAGCTCCAGTGGCCAGGGAATGTACATTTTTTCCTGAAGGAGATGGACAGCATCGGTGGATGTACACGGAGATAGCCTCTTTGTCCCTTCTTTCAGGGCACTGGACTGCTTAAATTTTATTGGTATAAGTGGTTGATTATATAGACAGTTTTTCACTACAGATTACATCACAGTGTTAAATGTACATTGGTTAACTATTACATGGTATAGCAGCTATACATCATGTTCTAAGATCTTTATCTTAACTAAATTTAGTGGGTACAATTTAAGGGTAATTAGGTACAATACATCATGTTTTAAGATCTTTATCTTAACTAAACTTAGTACAATTTAAGGGCAATTAGGTACAATACATCATGTGGAAAGGAGGAGACTCAGTACAAATCATCCTATCGCCAGCCAGTTTTTACAATTTGAAGAGGTCACAGACACAAGAATTTGGCATTCACAAATCTTGTTTTTAGACTGGTGCTTATCTTTAAAGCATTATGGCAGGGAGACAGTGTAAGAAAATATAAACCAACTTAACTAGCTATCACTTAGCTTTTAAAATCAAGGACAGAACTCATAGCTAGGTTTCATGGATAATATATGTCTAACCTCTATGAACCTCATTAAAATCCTAACTCTAAAGTTTACTATATAACTGGTTAGTAGATAAACACTATGATGTTTTAACTAAGTTGGATTTAAATAGGGGAAAGTCCTTCAGGATGAAATTCGTATTATATTATTGTTGTAACTTTGTTAAATCACAAATCACCACAGGAAAATAAGAATGGAAAATAAGAATAATAAGTAAATAATCAGGAGAGACTGAGGAAAACTGAATAACAAAACAGGAAAGACAAGGTCACCGGAGAAACAATCCATGTTCTCCAGGGCAAACATGGAAATTTTTTTTCCCAGGAAAGCCCCAATTCTTCCCCATCAACATCAAAATGAAAGCTGTGTAACCTGAGGCCAGCCCTCGGCTTGTACCTTCAGGCAGGCTTTTATCCTGACCAGAAACCCACCTTCAGCTTGTACCATTCAGGTGAGCTCCCTTCCCTGGTTAGGAACCTGCCTTCAGGTTTTTCTGCTGTCAGGCAAGGTCCTTTTTTCGAGTCCCTACATCTCCTCAGCTCCCCGCAGTTGTTAGCATGCTTTTGCTGCATACTGAACAATCCCATATCTTTATCCCATGAGTCTCTAAGGTAATTTTCATCTGCAGTTATATTCCATCTTTTAAAAATAGTTAACATTTTTTAGAGTTTTCAGTTTTTCAGTATTACATATGTATTATGGTGTTGACCAATGTCACTTTCATCCTACTCCTCTTGAATTCATGCCTCTTTTTGTTAAAGTATCCTTTAGTGCTTTTAAATAGGATCTGTACAAGGAAGAGACATGATGGCAGAGTAGAAGGACTTAAGCTCACCTTTTCTCACAAAAACACCAAAATCACAACTAACACCTAAAAAAACCATCAACAAAAATGACTGGAACCAACCAAAAAAGATATTCTACATCTGAAGACAAAGAAGAAGCCACAATAAGATGGTAGGAGGGGAACTTTGGTGATATAATCAAAAACCATACATACTTCCTGGGTGGGTGACTCACAAACTGCAAAATAATTATATTATAGAGGTTATCCCACAAGAGTGAGAGTTCTGAGCTCCATTCAGGCTCCCTAGTATGAGGGTCTGGCATCAGGAGGAGGAGCCCCCAGATTACTTGCTTTTGAAGGCAGTTGGGGCTTGAATGCTATAGCCCCATAGGACTTTAGGAAACAAAGACCCCACTCTTGGAGGGCACATACAAGATTTCACGTGCACTGGGACCCAGAAAAAAGCAGTGAAAGGACAGTAACACAATAATGTGGAAGATTTTAACCCTCCACTTATATCAATGGACAGATCATCTAGTCAAGAAAATCAATAAGGAAGCACAGGTCTTAAATGATACAATAGACCAGACAGATCAATTGATATTTATAGAACATTGCATCCAAAATCATCAGAATACACATTGTTCTTGAGTGTACATGAAACATTATCTAGGACATTAAACAAGTTGGGCTACAGAGCCTCAGTGAATTGAAGAAAATTGAAATCATATTAAGCATTTTTTTCTAACCACTATGCTATGAAAGTAGAAATAGGCTAAAGGAAAAAAAAAAACTGTAAAAAATCCTCAATCATGTGGAGATTAAATAATGTTACTAAACAACCAATGGATAACTGAGGAAATAAAAAAGGAAACTGAAAAATACCCAGAGACAAATGACCATGAACACACAATAATCCAAAACCTATAGAATATAGCCAATACTTTAGAATAACAATAAATGGAGTATAGACTTTAAAAATTGTGAGTCACTGTGCTGAACACTTGCAACTTGTGCAATACTGTACATCAACTGTATCTCAAAAAAAAAAGTTCTGGAAAAAAAACCCAAATCTGAGACCTAGCAAAAGCAATTCTATGAGGGAAGTTTATAGCAATATAATCTTACCTCAGAAAACAAGAAATACCTCAAAAAAAAAATAAGCTAAACAGATAACCTAAAGAAACTAAAGACAAAATCCAAAATTAATAGAAGAAAAGACATTGTAAAGATCAGAGCAGAAGTAAATGCGATACAGATGAAGAAAGCAATACAAAAGATCAATTAATATCAAAGCTGATCTTTGGAAAAGATTAAACTGATATACCTTTAGTCAGACTCATTAAGAAAAAAAAGGAGAGGGCTTGGATCAATAACATTAGAAAAAAGTGACAACTGATGCCACAGAGATGCAAAGGATCGTAATAGACTACTAAAAGCAACTATATGCCAGTACAATGGTCAACCTAGAAGAAATGGACCAATTCTTAGAAGTATACAATCTTCCAGGATTGAACCAGGTAGAAACAGGAAGTATGAACAGACCAATTAAAAGTACTGAAACTGAAACTGATAGAAAACTCCAGCAAACAAAAATCCACAAATAGATGGCTTCACGGGCAAATTCTATCAAATATTTAGAGAATAATTAATACCTATCCTTCACTAATTTATCATAAAAACTCTGCAGAAAATTGGCATAGAGGGAACCTACCTCAATATATTGAAGGCTATATATGACAAACCCACAGTTAACATTATTCTCAATGGCGAAAGACTGAAAGCATTTTCTCCTAGATCAGGAACAAGACAAGGATGTCCATTTACCACTTTTTTTTTTCCCTAGTTTTGGAAATCCTAGCCATGGCAATCAGTGAAGAAAAAGATTATAAGAAATCCAAATTGGAAAAGAAGAAGTAAAACTGTCACTATTTGCAAAAGAACATGATATATTATACACAGAAAAACCTAGATACTTTCAGAAAACTACTACAGCTCATAAATAAATTTGGCAAAGTTGCAAAATACAGTATTAACATGCAGAAATCTCTTGTATTCCTATACACTAACAACAAAAGATCAGAAAGAGAAATTAAGGAAACAATTCCCATTTTCCATCACATCAAAAAGAATAAAATACCCAGGATTAAACCTAGATAAGGAGCAAAAAGCTTTGCATTCTGAAAACTATAAGATGCTGATGAAATAAATTGAAGAGGACAAAAACAGTTGGGAAGATACAGTATGCTCCTGTGCTGGAAGAATCAATATGGTCAAAATGCATATACCACCCAAGGCAATCTCTATTAAATTACCAATAGCATTTTTTCACAAAACTAAAACAAAACATTTTAAAGTTTGTATGGAAATACAAAATACCCCACATAGCCAAACCAATACTGAGAAAGAAAACAGATCTGGAGGAATCAGGCTCCCTGACTTCAGACCATACTACAAAGCTAATGTCATCAAAACTGTATGGTACTGGCATTAAAATAGAAATATAGATCAATGGAACAGAATGGAAAGCCCAGAAATAAACCCACACACCTATGGTCAACTCATCTTTGACAAAGGAGGGGAGATTATGCAATGATGGAAAATCTCTTCAATAAGTGGTGCTGGGAAAACTGAACAGCTTATGTAAAAGAATGAAATTAGAATATTCTCTTACACTGTGCACAAAAATAAACTCAAAATGGATTAAAAACTTAAATCTAAGACTGGATACTATAAATCATTTATAGGAAAGTATAGGAATAACACTGACATAAACTGTGGCAATGTCTTTTTGGATCTACCTCCTAGAATAATGAAAATAAAAACAAAAATAAACAAATGGGACCTAATCAAACTTTAAAGCTTTTGCACATATAAGGAAACCATGAACAGAATGAAAAGACAAGCCCAGAATTGTATAAAATATTTGCAAATGAAGTGAGAGACTAGGGATTAATCTCCAAAATATACAAACATCTCATGCAGTGTTTTTGCCACTCCCAGGGCATGTGGAAATTCCCAGGACTGGAATCACATGTATACCCCAATAGCAATCCGAGTCGCTACAGTGAAAACACTGGATCCTTGACCTACTGCATCAGAAGGGAATTCCTCATGCAGTTTCATAGCAAAAAAACAAACAACCCAATCAAAAAATGGGCAGAAAGTCTAACCTGACATTTCTCCAAAGACAGACAGATGGCTACAAATCACATGCAAAGATGCTCAACGAGGTATCATCTCATACTGGTGAGAATGACCACCATCAAAAAGTTTACAAACAATAAATGCTGGAGAGAGTATGGAGAAAAGGGGACCCTCCTACACCGCTGGTGGAAATGTAAAATATTCGAATCACTTTGGAGAGAAGAACAGATATTTCTTAAAAATCTAAAAAGAGAAATACCATATGTTCCGGCAATCCCACTCTTGGGCATACATCCAAAGAAAACCATAACTCAAAAAGTTATATTCACCACAATGTTCACTGAAGCACTATTTACAATAGCCGAGCTATGGAAGCAAACTAAATGTCCATTAACAGAGGGATGGATAAAGAAGGTGTGGTACATATATACAATAGAATACTGCTCAGTCATAAAATAGAATGAAATAGTGCCAATTGCAGTAACATGGGTGGACCTAGAAATTATCATACTAAGTGAAATTGTCAAAGACAAATTTGATACCACTTATATGTGAAGTAAAAATAATTACACAAGTCAACCTATATACAAAATAGAAACACACACAAGACTTCAAAAACAAACTTATGGTTACCAAAGGGAAAAGGTGGAAGGAAGGGATAAATTAAGTGTTTTGGATTAATACATACACACTACTATATATAAAATAGATAATGAACAAGAGCTGTATATATAGCACAGGGAACTCTACTCAATATTCTGCAATAACATATATGGGAAAAGAATCTGAAAAAGAATGGGCATATGTATAACTTAATCATTTTGTTGTATGCCTGAAACTAACACAACATTGTAAATCAATTCTACTCCAAAATAAATTTTTTTAAAAATGATGAAGAGATCATTCTTTGTAGCAACTGGAACTTTTTGATATAATGAAAACCTCCAGAGGCAGGTGGGTGAGGGAAATACATTGATTATTTAGTCCTGCCAAATGCCTAATTTCCATAAAATTTCCCAACTGTACTGTTGCAATCAAGTTTGACATTAGAAAGATAATCCTTTATTTAGTTAGAAGATGTTAAAGACCTTCATCCTAAGAATAAAGAATACTATTCTTTCAAAAATAAATAGAATTTATAAAAGATAAATTATTCTTACATATTTCAAAACATTTTTATTTTTCAAATATGAGTGTTACTTAAGATGACCATAAATTTCTAGGTTGATTGAAGCCTTTGTAAGCATTTAAAAATATAAAAATTACTTTTAAAAAAGATATAAAATGTGGTAGAATAGCTTGAAAAAATTGCAAAATTACAGATAAAATTTAACGTTTCATTAATTTCCAAAAATGTAAATTAAAAGACTAAATTGTTGGAGTGCATAAATATACACAACGACATACTGCTTACAAGAGACACATAATATGCTCACCTACTGAAATGGAATTTTGTAAAAAATTTTTTTTTGGCTTTTCAGGGCTGCACCCGCAGCATATGGAGGTTCCCAGCTTAGGGGTAGAATCAGAGCTGTAGCTGCTGGTCTACACCACAGCCATGCAGGATCCCAGCCACTTCTGCAACCTACACCACAGCTCACAGCAACGCTGTGTCCTTAACCCACTGATCAAGGCCAGGGATAGAACCTGAATCCTCATGGATACTAGTCAGATTTGTTTCCACTTAGCCATGATGGGAACTCCTGGAATTTTATAAAACTGAACATCCAATCTACAAACCTAAAATTGGAGGTCCTAGCTAGTACAAGTCATGAACATAAATAAAAGGTAATAAACAATTAGAAAAAATAAAATTTGTATAGAAAGATAATTTAAAATAGTGTACAAAGTATTAGAATCAGTATGTGAATTAATAAAGCTCATAGGATACAAGTTAAAATTAAGAAAAATCAAATAGATTTCTTTGAACTACTAAGAAAGATTTAAAACATTACTTTTTATGATAGCAACAAAAACATTAGGAATTAATATAGCAAAAGATCTTCAGAGTCTCTACAAACAAAAAAACCTATAAAACATCAAGAGGAATGTAAGATCTAATGTATGACATTTCATCAGTCAGTTTCCTTCAAAATGATTTATTGACTCAGTGCAATTCTAATTTAAACTCCAGTGTGTATGTATATAAATTTATAGGTCAATTCTTAAATTTATATGGAAATGCAGAGGACCAGAAATAGCTAGGAAATCTTGAAGAACAAAATCAGAGTGAGAGAATAGTGAGCCTCAATTTATTGTAAAAAGATCACTGTAATGATCAAAGAAAAGCAAAGGGCAGACGTGAAGTAGTAATAGATGAGTTGAATATCCCCATGGAACCAAAGGGCATATGAGTCAATTCTGGACTGATGTAGATTAAATATGAAAGATAACATAATAAAGTTTTTAGAATATAAAATAGAAACCTTGGGGAGGAGAATCAAGATTTATTGAATAAGACACAAAAACATTAAGCATAAAATAAGAGATTGATAAAGTGTACTCTATTCATCAAAAATAAGAACTTTTTGCCCACCAACTGGCAAGAATAAAATGATGAAAAGCTGTATCTATATACCACTAAGCAGCTGCATGAAAAAATACAGGGAACTTCTATGAATTACTAGAAAGAAGATAAGTAGCTCAAAAACAAAAGATTTGAAAAAAATATCCAAGGAGAATGACCAATAAGCACATGAAAAGATATTCAACATCATTCATGGTCATGGAAGTACAAATTAAAACATATTGTGATAGCCTTAACACTTGTAAGCTGTACCAAAAAAGAAAAAAAAAAAGGTTGATTAGAAAACTACAGGCCAATTTCACTGATGAACATCGATGGAAAAATCCTCAACAAAATACTAGCAAACCGCATCCAACAATACATTCAAAGGATTGAAAGGATTGTACATCATGACCAAGTGGGATTTATCCCAGGGATGCAAGGGTTCTTCTTCAATATCTGCAAATCAGTCAGTGTGATATACCACATTAACAAACTGAAGAATAAAACCTGCATGATCCTCTCAATAGATGCAGAAAAAGCCTTTGACACAATCCAATACCCATTTCTGCTGAAAACCCTTCAGAAAGTGGGCATAATGGGAAACTACCTCAACATAATAAAGGGCATATATGGCAAACCCACGGTGAACATCATTCTCAATGGTGAAAAGCTGAAAGAATTCCCAGTGAGATCAGGAACACGACAAGGATGTCTGCTCTTGCCACTACTCTTCAGCATAATTTTGGAAGTCCTAGCAACAGCAATCAGAAAAGTAAAAGAAATAAAAGGAATCCAAATTGGAAAGGAAGAAGTAAAACTATCACTATTTGCAGATGACATGATGTTATATCTAGAGAAACCTAAAGACTCTACCAGAAAACTGGTAGAGCTCATCCATGAATTTGGCAGGATACAAAATTGAGGCACAGAAATTGACTGCATTTTGATACACTAACAATGAAAGGTCAGAAAGAGAAATTAGGGAAGCAATCCCATCACATCCAAAAGAATAAAATACCTATTAGTAAACCTACCTAAAGAGACAAAAGACCTGTACTCTGAAAATTATAAGACACTGATGAAAGAAATCAAAGATGACACAAACAGATGGAAAGCTATACCATGCTTGTGGATTGGAAGAGTTAATATTATCAAAATGACTATACTACTCTACCTAAGGCAATCTACAGATTCAATGCAATCCTATCAAATTACCAAGGACATTTTCCCCAGAACTCAAACAAAATATTTTAAAGTTTGTGCGGAAGCACAAAAGACCCAGAATAGCCAAAGACATCCTGAGAAAGAAAAATGGAGCTGGAGGAATCAGGCTCCCAGACTTCAGACTCTTCTACAAAGCAACAGTCTTAAAAACCATATGGTACTGGCACAAAGACAGACATGTAGACCAGTGGAACAGGATAGAAAGCCCAAAATTAAACCCATGCACCTACAGCCAACTAATCTATAACAAAGGAGACAAGAATATACAATAGAGAAAAGACAGCTTGTTCAATAAGTGGTGCTGGGAAAACTGGACAGCCACATGGAAAAGAATGAAAGTAGAACCCTCCCTAACACCATGCACAAAAATAAACTCCAAATGGATTAAAGACCTAGATAGAAGACCAGACACTATAAAACTCTTAGAGAAAAACATAGGCCAAACACTCTCCAACAGAAATGACAGCAACATCTTCTCCAATCCATCTCTTAGAGTATTGACAACAAAAACAAAAACAAACAAATGGGACCTAATCAAACTTCAAAGTTTCTGCACAGCAAAGGAAACCCTAAACAACATGAAAAGACAACCCACAGAATGCGAGAAAATCTTTGCAAGTGAATGAACTGGCAAGGGATTAATCTCCAAAATTTATCAACACCTTCTGCAGCTCATTACCAAAAAAAAAAAAAAAAAACCATCAAAAAATGGGCAGAAGATCTAAACAGACAGGTCTCCAAAGAAGACATACAGATGGCCAAAAAACACATGAAAAGATGTTCAACATTACTCATTCTTAGAGAAATGCAAATCAAAACCACTCTAGTACCACCTTACCCCAGCCAGAATGGCCATCGTCCAAAAGTCTACAAATAATAAGTGCTGGAGAGGGTGTGGAGAAAAAGGGACTCTGTCACACTGTTGGGGTGGGATTGTAAATTGGTGCAACCACTGTGGAAAGCAGTAGGGAGATTCCTCGGAAAACTAAAAATGGAACCACCATTTTGATCCAGCAATCCCACTCCTGGGCATCTATTCAGAGAAAACCATGACTCGAAAAGACACATGTACTCTGATGTTCATTGCAGCACTGTTTTCAATAGCCAAGACGTGGAAACAACCTAAATGTCCATCGACAAAGGAGTGGATAACGAAGGGGTGGTACATATATACAGTGGAATATTACTCAGCCATTAAAAGGAATGAAATACTGGCATTTTTAGCAATATGGATCGACCTAGAAATTTTCATGCTAAGTGAAGTCAGCCAAACAATGACCAACATCAAATGCTTTCACTGACATGTGGAATCTGGACAAAGGACAGACTGAACTTCTTTGCAGAACAGATACTGACTCACAGACTTTGAAAAACTTATGGTTTCCAAAGGAGAGAGTTTGGGGGCTGGGTTTGTGGGTCAGAAACCCTATAAAATTGGATTGTGATGATCATCGTACAACTACAAATGTAATAAATTCACTAAGTAATAAAAAAATAAAAAAGCATTGATTAATAAAATGTATTTAATAACATGTAGTAATCACTGATCACTGAAGTAAATAATATGCATTTTAAACATGTACATGGTAGTTTATAAAACTTGACAGTATTTTTATATCCTCATATTTGTCAATGAAATATAAATTACTTTGACCAAAATATTAACTGGTTAGAAATTGAGAAAAACACAGTAGGAAAATGATGATAATAAAAAGAATTATTAATAAATAATTATGCCTATTAACTCACACTAACCATAGCCTCAGATGGAGATATAATTATTCCCTGGAAACTGCGGTAACAGTGTATTTAGTGAACTGCCTGATGTTTGTATCTTGTTCCCCAGATTTTTATGGCTGTTCTGGAGTAAACACAGCATATCAGTTCTCCTTGATATCAGGCCTCCAGACCTTCATTCAGATAGGATCATTCTGACGATGCTAAAGGCATCATCAAATGCTACAGTATGTAGTCATCTTTTATATTTTCTTTGCCTCTGTCCTCTTGTGTATTAGTTCTAACCTATTATTTAGCATTTTATCAAATATTCTATTCCAGGGCTTTTTCTTTTTTTTCTTTGTGAAACTCATAGATTTTGCTATGTTTTTTCCTTTGGGGCTTGGATATATTTTCTGTAATTCTAGATTACTTTTGGTGGAAGGTTAGAGATCTGAATATGCCCACTTTTTCATACTGCTTATTGAGGTAGGAAACCCTATAAGCACTTCAAGCAGAGATGAATAGGGTACTAATGACCAACAAGATTATTCAGGAATTTTGTTTCTTAGAGCTAGAGTTAAAGCAGTCATTTTAAACTATATAACAGGGAAGAGTTGTGTCTATAACTGATAGATTTCCTTCTCAATTATGGACAAGACAAATAATTCCACAATTTTCATTTTATGGCTTTCCTATCTCCACTCATCCAAAGCTGGTTTAAAAACAACTTATCAGACACCTATTTTACACTTGTTAAATGAGATATTCTTTATGCGACCTCATGTGTGAAAATACCTACTTAGGATGAAATGGCCAATACTTAGTTTTTAAGAAAGGCCACCTGAAAGGCTGAAAAATAGTTTATTTCAGTCTCTGTTGTTGTTTAGTGTAACATCTATTCCTCTAATCTTATAGATTCTTCTTAATTCACAGTTCATTTCTCATTTAACAGAATTTTGGTATCCTCCAGACATTCCTGACGTTCTTTAAAATAATAGAATCATCGCAAAATATAAAGTACTATCATATGTACTGATTGCCAGAAAATTTTGAGGACATTGTTATACTATTTAATATATAATAAAGAGAAACTAAAATTTGGGGGATTAGGCAATGTTTATTGAATGCCTGCTATTAATACTTTTAATATTTTTCAAATAATTAGTGTTAGGCACTATGCTAAGCATGTAACATTTATTAGCTCACTTGCTTTATAAACTAAAAATGAGGAAAGAGGTGATGAGATCAAGGCTCCCTAAAATGAGGAGTTGAAGGGCCCCAAAAGATTGTATCATCATTAATCATATAAGAACAAGAAGGCAAATTATTCACACAGAAATGGCAAAATGAAGCAAAATATCATGTTTCTCCATCCATTGCTTTCCCCCACAATTTATTTTTCTTACAATGCCAAGGTCAAACCGTTGACTATGTAAGTTTGTTCCCCTCAGTCTTATCATTTTGATAATAATTCTGAAAAAAGGCCATCTGCAGATAGGATGTGAATCTTTAAGACACTACTAACTGGAATACATCCTTCCTGATCTCAGGAGACTGTCATCTGACCACATATGTTCATGATCCAGTTTTAGAAACTTGGCCAATTCAAATTAAGGCGTTCCAGTTTGCTAATCACCCTAAAGAAATGACTGCCCAAGAGATGCAAGAACCTATGTTGGTATCTGACTAAGCCTTACCTTGCCTCAACTGCATTTTATTATAAACAAAATAATTTATGTGTAAATTACAATGATTCCACCTATACCTTTCAGAATGACTTCCTTTCCACTAAGTACAAGGAACTTAATTGCTTACTTTATCAAAATTACATGACACTGGTACAGAGCTATCTCACTTTGTAAACTCACTTGTCAGATAGTGTGCAGGTTTGATGTGTTCTGAATGTAGACTGTGCAATCAATTTAAAATTTAAAATGCACCTTTTGTTTATTTTAATTTTCTTTATGTTAATAATATTGTATTTCTCTATGGCTGACATACCATAGGCAGTATAGAAATTACTTATTTTATATATATTTAACACAAGAATACCTTTTTGTGGATGATCTAGCCTCTTTTTAATACAAGAAGTAAGGAATTAAATTTGAGGAAATTTTCTTTCAAAATATGTACAAATTTTAGACATATGTCTTTTTCTGATTTTAAGTATCTAATTTTTGAAGGGACCTTAAAAGAATGATTTCTTTTGAGATATGAATCATAATATTTCCCCCCATTTTTTAAAAGAATTGTCAAATATAAGGTCAGGTGAGTAGTACAAAGTCATACAAGAAATAAATCTAATAAAGTGTAGTCCTAGATATCTGCAACTGGTATGTTTATTTAAGATTAAGTCAAAAGGAAGTGGTCAATCTGGTATTTCCATATCATTCTTGCCTTGTGGTAAATTGTAAAACACTATATTTAATTCTGAGGATGAATTGCTAAACACTGGATGATTGATATGAAGGAATATGAGATATTTCAAATACTGAACATTTGGCAAAACTGAAAAAGACATCATTTCTGCAAGCCAGATGAAACTTACTGGCTTCCTCAATACATGAAAATGTTCTAGTGATAAAAAGTATCTTAACCAAAAATAAAAATTCTAAATCCACATCTTTAAACACATATAGTTTTTATATAATATTCTTTAATAAATTATACTTGAAATTCTCTATGCTGAGCATTTTCACAGCCATTTAATTTGGTCTTTACCACATCCATTTGAATATATAGGGAAGGTTTTCATTACCATTATTTCCATTTTATTTAATTCTATTTTATTTTGCCATTTCCATTTTAATAGTTCAAAGAACAAATGAGGGTAATTAAATTATTTCCCAGAAGTCTCATGCATTGGGAGTGATAGATTTGAAATATCTCTCAGGTATTAATTCATAGCATTGTTATAATCCACCACTTTTTTTTTGTCTTTTTAGGGCTGTACACATAGCATATGGAAGTTCCCAGGCTAGGGGTCAAATCAGGGCTGTAGCTGCCAGCCCACACCACAGTAAGGTGGGATCCAAGCTGTGTCTGCAACCTATACCCCACTGAGCTGGGCCAGGTATTGAACCCATGTCCTCATGGATGCTAGTCAGATTCATTTCCACTGAGCCATGATGGGAACTCCAATCCACCATCTTCTTATGCTAACACTCTTGGTATATACAATGTCTTTCTTGTAAGTCATCTGCCCTTCCCTAAAAATTGCTACCTGTGGCAGTGAAATAGATGGAAACTAACTTGCCTACAAAAATAATGAAACTGGAACTTATTTTCAGTGAGTTTTCATAAATATTGTTACTCCAAACAGTAAACCACTTGACTTCACATCAGTATAATTTCCTCATAAAAGTTGGGAATGATTTAAACATAGGCTGGTAACTTTTTAAAAAGAATAAATAAGAAAATATTAAATAATCAGATAAATGCATAACATAGTGATACAAGGAAATTAGTATTATTTAAGAAAGATTAGGTGAATACTATTTTAAATTCATAATCTTGGTGAAGAAAATGGTTGTTTTAAACCCTGCTTCAAAACTTGTGAAGCCCAAAAAAGAAAGGAAGAATGGAGAATCATAGAATCAACTGGAAAACAAGGTTTAAAATGATAATCTATGAATTATCACCTTAAATGTCAATGGACTGAATGCTCCAATCAAAAGACACAGAGTGGCTGATTAGATAAAAAAGCAAAAACCTTCAACCTGCTGCCTATAAGAAACTCACCTTAGGACAAAGGACACATATAGACTGAAAGTGAGGGGATGGGAAAAGATACTGCATGCCAATGGAAAAGGCAGGAAAGCAGGAGTTGAAATACTTATATCAGACAAAATAGACTTTAAAACTAAGGCCATAAAGAAAGACAAAGAAGGTCACTATTTAATCGTTAAAGGATCCATTCAAGAAGAGGATATTAGTATCATCAACATATATGTCCCAAGTATAGGTGCACCCAGATACATATGACAAATATTAACAGACACAAAAGGAGAAATTGATGGGAATACCATCATAGTAGGAGACTTTTAACACCCCACTCACATCAATGGACCGATCCTCTAGACAGAAAACCAATAAAGCAACAGAGATCCTAAAGGAAACAATAGAAAATTTAGACTTAACTGACATTTTCAGGACATTACATCCAAAAAAATCAGAATACACATTCTTCTCAAGTGTTCATAGAACATTCTCAAGAATTGACCACATACTGGGGCACAAAGCTAATCTCAACAAATTTAAGAATATAGAAATTAGTTCAAGTATCTTCTCTGACCACAATAGCATGAAACTAGAAATCAACCACAGGAAAAGAAATGAAAAAAAAAAACCCTATTACATGGAGAATAAACAACATGCTACTAAAAAACCAATGGGTCAATGAGGAACTCAAGAAAGAAATTAGAAAATACTGGAGTTCCCGTCGTGGCGCAGTGGTTAATGAATCCGACTAGGAACCATGAGGTTGAGGGTTCGGTCCCTGCCCTTGCTCAGTGGGTTAACGATCCAGCGTTGCTGTGAGCTGTGGTGTAGGTTGCAGACGTGGCTCGGATCCTACGTTGCTGTGGATCTGGCGTGGGCCGGTGGCTATAGCTCTGATTCAACCGCTAGCCTGGGAACCTCCATATGCCGCGGGAGCGGCCCAAGAAATAGCAACAACAACAACAACAAAAAAGACAAAAGACAAAAAAAAATACCTCAAGAAAATTGATAACGAAGACACAACCTCTCAAAATCTATGGGATGCCACAAAAGCAGTGCTCAGAGGGAAATTCACAGCAATACAGGCATTCCTCAAAACAGAAGAAATATCTCAAATTGACAACTTAACCCACCCCCTAAATGAATTACTCCCTACAAATGAAAGTCCAGGACCAGATGGCTTCACAGGCAAATTCTACCAAACATACATAGAGGAACTGTTTCCCATCCTCCTTAAATTTTTTCAAAAGGTTGAAGAAGGAAAAACCCAAAAGTCATTCTATGATGCCACCATCACCCTAATACCAAAACCTGACACAGATACCACCAAAAAAGAAAATTACAAGCCAATATCTTTGATGAATATAGACACAAAAATTCTCAACAAAATTTTAGCCATCCAAATCCAACAACATATCAAAAAAATCATACACCATGACCAGGTGAGATTCATCCAAGGTTCACAAGAATGGTTCAACATAGGCAAATCAATCAACATCATATGCCACATTAACAAAAGAAAAGTCAAAAGCCATATGATCATCTCAATAGATTCAGAAAAAGCATTTTACAAAGTCCAACATCCACTTATGATAAAAACTCTCACCAAAGTGGGAATAGAGGGAATATTCCTTAACGTAATCAAAGACATTTACAACAAACCTACAGCAAATATAATACTCAATGGAAAAAAACGGAAAGCCTTCCCACTAAAATCTGGAACAAGACAAGGATGCCCACCACTCAATACACTGTTATTCAACATAGTATTGGAAGTCCTAGCCACAGCAATCAGACCAACAAAAGAAATAAAAGGTATCCAAATAGGAACAGAAGAGGTAAAACTGTCGCTGTATACAGATGACATGATACTATACATGAAAACCCTAAGGACTCAACATAAAAACTACTTGAACTGATCAAAAAATTCAGCAAAGTAGCAGGATATTAGATTAACATTCAGAAATCAGTTGCAATTCTATATAGGAACAATGAAATATTAGAAAAGGAATATGGAAATACAATACCCTTTAAAACTGCACCACAAAGAAAATCAAAAACCTGGGAATAAACCTGACCAAGGAGGGAACTATAAAATATTAATCAAGGAAATTAAAGAAGATGTAAAGAAATGGAAAGATATCCCATGCTCCTGGTTTGGAAAAATTAATATTGTCAAAATGGCCATACTATCCAAAGCAATCTACAAATTCAATGCAATCCCTTTCAAATTACTCAATGACATTTTTCACAGAATTAGAACAAACAATCCAAACATTTATATGGAACCACAAAAAAACCCAGAATCGCCAAAGCAATCCTGAAAAACAAAAACCAAGCAGGAGGCATAACTCTCCCAGACTTCAAGCAATATTACAAAGCCGCAGTCATTAAGACAGCATGGCACTGTTACCAAAACAGACAGATAGACCAATGGAACAGAATAGAGAACCCAGAAATAAACCCTGACACCTATGGTCAACTAATCTTTGACAAGGGAGGCAAGAACATCAAATGGGAAAAAGAAAGTCTTCTCAGCAAGAATTGCTGGGAAACCTGGACAGCGGCATGCAAAGCAATTAAACTAGAACACACCTTCACACCATGCACGAAAATAAACTCAAAATGGCTGTAAGACTTAAATATAAGACAAGACACCATCAAACTTCTGGACGAGAACATAGGCAAAACATTATCTGACATCAACCTTATGAATATTTTCTCAGGTCAGTCTCCTGAAGCAACAGAAATAAAAGCAAAAATAAACCAATGGGACCTAATGAAACTGACAAGCTTTTGCACAGCAAAAGAAACCAAAAAAGAAAACAAAAAGACAACTTACAGAATGGGAGAAAATAGTTTCAAATGGTGCAACTGACAAGGGCTTAATCTCTGGAATATACAAGCAAATCATACAACTCAACAGCAAAAAAGCCAACAACCCAATTGAAAAATGGGCAAAAGACCTGAATAGACATTTCTCCAAGGAAGATATACAGGTTGCCAACAAGCACATGAAACAATGCTCAACATCACTGATTATTAGAAAATGCAAATCAAAACTACCATGAGATATCACCTCACACCAGTTCAAATGGCCAGCATTAATAAGTCCACAAATAACAAATGCTGGAGGGATTGTGGAGAAAAGGGAACCTTCCTGCACTGTTGGTGGGAATGTAAGCTGGTACAGCCACTATGGAGAACAGTATGGAGATACCTTAGAAATCTATACTACCTATAGAACTACCATAGGATCCAGCAATCCCACTCTTGGGCACATATCCTGACAAAACTCTCCTTAAAAAAGACACATGCACCTGTTCATTGCAGCCCTATTCATAATAACCAAGAGCTGAAAACAACCCAAATGTCCACTGACAGTTGATTGGATCAGGAAGATATGGTATATATACACAATGGGATACTATTGAGCCATAAAAAAGAACGAAATAATGCCATTTGCAGCAACATGGATGGAACTAGAGTCTCTCACACTGAGTGAAGTAAGTCAAAACGAGAAAGACAAATACCATATGATATCACTCATATCTGGTATCTAATATGCAGCACAAATGAACCTTTCCACAAAAAAAAAAAAATCACAGACTTGGAGAACAGACTTGTGGTTGCCCAGGCAGAGGGGGAGGGAGTGGGAGCTTGGGGTCAACAGAGGCAAACTATTGCTCATGGAATGGATTTACAATGAGATCCTGCTGTGTATCACTGAGAACTATGTCTAGATACTTACAATGCAGCACGATAATTAGAGAAAAAATTATGTATACATGCATGTGTAACTGGGTCCTCATGTTGTTCAGTGGAGAAAAAAGTGTGTCGGGGGAAACAACAATTAAAAAATCAATTAAAAAAAAAAAGACAACTTGTGAAGGGTTCTGACTTCCATGTTATTGATTGAAGTAGCATGGCTATTTGACATAATTTTAGAAGACAGTTATTTTTCTAGGTTATAGTCTTCTCATACTTTATAAAAGTAAAAATGCCAATATGTACTTAAATAAGAATTTTGAATTTTCATTCATATTTAGTGTCACTCTGAAACACCAAATAGTTCTTCTAACTGTTTTAAATTTTTGCTTTAGTTTTGTGGAAGTTAAGAGATCATGGGGAGACTAGAGAAATTGTATTTTAAATGTAAATCATTGCTCTGGCATCCAGGTGATTTATTATATACTGGATCACATTTTTTTTTCACTGCAATATCAATAAAGACTCAGTATTTTATATTTTTAGGAAGCTTTATAAATATTTTGCTTTAAATAAAAGAAAAGAAAATTTTTACTGTAATCTCACTCAATGCCTTAAAATCCACTCTTCCAAATGTAAACTGAATGTCTGGATATATAAATGTTCTCATCCTACTTATTTATTTTCAAAAAGTAAAGAATGTATTGTGGGCCATTTTAAAAATACCACTGAATGAGTGAAGCTAGTTTTTTAATTCACAAAAGGTTGCTTTTCACAACTGTGGACACTGTATATACTCTATTAATTTAATACTAGATTCTGGAAATCTATTAAGCATCTGACTTGCCAGTTCTGTCCAAAACGACACAGGTAGTCATTTCAACAAGAGACTGTCACTATCTGTTAGTGACATATCATTCTTATTCTCTATTTTCTTTCTTTCTTTTTTTGTCATTTTAGGGCCACACATGTAGCATTCGGAAGTTCCCAGGCTAGGGGTAAAATTGGAGCTGTAAGTGCTGGCCTATGCCACAGCCACAGCAACCCAGGATCTGAACCGTGTCTGCAACCTATATCACAGTGCATGGCAATGCTGGATCCTTAACCCACTGCTGAGGCCATGGATCTAACCCCCGTCCTCATGGATACTATTCAGTTTCATTACTACGGAGCCACAACTGGAACTCCTTTATTTTTCAATCCATATTATTATGGACCAAATTCTGTCATCTTTCATGCTCCCCAAATTCATATGTTGAAGCCCCAAACCCAATGAGACTGTACTTCAAGATAAAGTCTTTAAGGGGGTAATTGAATAAAGTCATAAGAGTGAGGCTATAATCCAATAGGAGTGGTGTCTCTGTAAGAAAAGAAGACATGACAGAGAACTCCTCTCTCTCCCTTCAAGCACAAAGGAAAGGCATTGAGAACACAGAAAGATGATCACTATTTGCAAATCAGGAAGAGAGACCTCACCTAAAATCATTTCTGAAGATGCCTTCAGAACCTCTACACTCTAGAAGTATGAGAAATGTATATTTCTGTTGTTTAAGTCACCCACTCTGTGATATTTTGTTATGGCAGCCTGAGCAGACTAATATACATGCATATCCATTTTTTCTTAACTTTTGTGACATGGTTATACATACCTTTTCTTTCTTTCTTTACTCTATCCTTCTCAGAATTTCTGCTTCTTGCTATATGGTAATGTATGGTAACATTCTATCTCCCACTGAGAAATAATACCCAAACTAATAAAGTTAGAGATACTCTAAATTCTAAGAACTCTTTTAGAAACCTGGAGAATGGAATAACTATATACCAAAAAATAGATTTATGCAATCTATACCAAAACACCATGTTATTTTTTTTCAGAAATAGAAATATCCTAAAATTCACATGGTATCTCAAGGGACCTCAAGTAACTGGGAAATCTTGAAAAAAAAGAATACATTTGAAATTCCAACATTCGCTGATTTAAAAACTTATTACAAAATTATAGTAATCACACCAACATGTTGAAGTAAAGGTAGACAATATATACCAATGGAAGAGAATAGAGAGCCCAGAAATAAACCCTCCTTTATTTGGTCAAATGATTTTTGATAAAAATGCCAAGACCATTCAATGGGAAATGAAAGTCCTTTCAACAAATTGTGTTAGGAAAACTGAACATTTCATGAAAAAGAGTGAAGTTGGATACCTATATCATATAAAAATTATACTCAAAATGAATCAAATATCTAAATGTAAGGGCTTAAACTATAAAACTTTTATAAGAAAACACAGGAGAAATCCTCATGACATTGAACTTAGAAATGATTTCTGGAGAGGACAAGATGGCGGAGGAGTAGGGGGACATGCTCGCCCTCTCCCACAAACACAACAAAAAAAAGCACATCTACAGAATAAATGACTCCCACAGAACAGCAACCAATCGCTGGCAGAAGAACCTAAACTCCAATAACGGCAAGAAGTTCATGACATTACAGGGCAGAACGGGAGAAAAGAGGAGAGTGAGAGAAGGTGAATCCGAGCAGGACGGGCGGATCAGAGGGACAGAGCCACATCAGAGGGAACCTGGGAAAAGAGCCTGGTCTGCGCCCATGCTGGGGAGGGGAGAGAAGAAGGGGTGGGTCCCCATAGAATACCCCCCACGCCACAGCAAGCTTACAGGCCCACTACCTAGCTGAAAGCTGTGCTTCCCAGTGCATCCCCTCCCCCCACCCCACCACCCCCTATGCTCTCGCCGAACCTGGGGCTGCCTGCCATCCAGGAGGGCTGGCCTCAACAATTGCCTGAAGCCTATCACCGCAGGGGCTGTCCCTGCACAGGCCTGCCTGCCCTTTGGAGGGGCTACACTTCCGCAGAGTAGCACCAAACACCACCAGCCCCTGAGAAAAGGCCTGCAGCCCAGAAAAGCTAGAACAAACCTAGCCAGGCAGTGAATAGATCTGCCTAATTCCCGGACGGTTTTTCTGAGTCAGGCTGCCCCGGGGAGGAGCCTCTTCGGTTTCCAATGGCCCTGCTACCCACCCAAGCCCCCAGGGGGTGCCCTAGTGGATCAGCTGCATAGGACTGCCAGCTCCAGGCAGGACCCCCTACAGCCCAGAAAAGCTGCAACAAGCCTGGCCGAGTCGGGAAAAGATATCAGACAGTTTTTCTGAGTTAGGCTTCCCCGGGGAGGAGCCTCTTCGGTTTCCAATGGCCCTGCTACCCGCCCAAGCCCCCAGGGGGTGCCCCACTCCCGCAGAATAGCTGCTCAGCACCACCAGCCCCCTGGAAGAGCCCCTGCACCCCAGAAAAGCTGCAACAAGCTTGGCCAGACTGTAAAAAGATCTGCCTACATTCTCAGGCCAGCCTTCTGAGTTGGGCTGCCCTAGGGAAGAGCCTCTTAGGTTCTCAGTGACCCACATAGCTGCTCCAGCCCCCAGGGGGTGCTGCACTCCTGAGGAACAGCTGCCCAATACCACCAATCCCCTGCAAGAACCCCACACCCTAAAAACACCAGAGCAAGCTCTGCATGACCAAGTGAAATCTGCTACCATCGTGGTGTGGACCTCCCAGTCCTGTCTGCCCTCAGGAAGCCCTCCTTTGCTTTAAAGAAACACTGTTAGCCCCATCAACACTCCAGAAAAGCCACACTGCCTCAAAAAAGATTGACCAACAACGCCAGCCCTCAGGAAATATTCCACGGCAGTGACAAGGCAAACACTGCCTGATAACGGAGAGTACAACTCCCTCAGGAGAAAGAAAACAACAAGCAAGATGAAGAAGCAGAGAAACCACCCCCAGTCAAACCAACAGGAGAACTCACCTAAAACAGTCAACAATGAAACAGATCTCTGCAGTCTGACAGACCTGGAGTTCAAAAGAGAAATAGTGAAAGTACTGAAGGAATTAAGAGAAGATATGAACAGTAATGCAGATACCCTCAGAAAGGAACTAGAACATATAAGGAGGAGCCAAGAAAAACTAGAACATTCATTTGCAGAGATGCAAACTGAACTAAGGGCAGTAAAAACCAGAATGAATAATGCAGAAGAACGAATCAGTGATATGGAAGATAGAATAATGGAAATCACTCAATCCGGTCAACAGACAGAAAACCGAATCAAAAAGCTGGAAAGCAATATAAGAGACCTATGGGATAATATAAAGTGGGCCAATCTACGCATAATAGGAATTCCAGAAGGAGTAGAAAAAGATAAGGGAATGGAAAATATATTTGAAGAAATTATCACTGGAAACTTCCCAAATCTAAAGGATGCTGGGTTCAAGATACAAGAAGCACAGAGGGCCCCAAACAAACTGAACCCAAATAGACCCACAGGAAGACACATCATAATAAAAATGGCAAAAGTTAGTGATAAAGAGAGGATCCTAAAGGCAGCAAGAGAAAAACAGAATGTTACCTACAAGGGAACCCCCATAAGAATATCAGCTGACTTCTCTACAGAAACACTACAGGCCAGGAGGGAATGGCAAGAGATATTTAAAGTGCTCAAAGGAAAAAATATGCAACATAGAATACTCTATCCAGCAAGAATATCATTTAAAATAGAAGGGGAAATAAAAATTTTTTCCAACAAACAAAAACTTAAAGAATACTGCAACACAAAACCCAGGTTAAAGGAAATATTGAAAGGGCTTCTCTAAACCAAAAAGAAAGGAAGGAAAGGGAAGAAAAAAGAAAAAAAAAAAAGAAGAAGAGGAAGAACTAGGACTGAGGAAACCGAAATCAGAGAGCAGTCACTCAAATAAGCCAGCATACAGATTTAATCATGAACAGGCCTCAAACAAAATAAAATTAAAAAGAAAAAAATAAAAAAGAGTCATCAAAACCATAAAATGTGGGCAAGGGATGTTAGGAAGTAAATAACCCTTTTTGTTTGTTTGTATGTTTCTCTTCTTAATTTTAATAATAGTAATGAAGTGTTTGAAATTACAGGACCATCAGGCTAAAACACACAATTATGGGAAGGGGTTAGCATACTTAAAAAACAGGGCAACCACAAGCCAAAACCAAACATTGCATTTGCAAAAAATGAAAAAAAAGGTACACTCAAGCAGATAATAACAGGAGACCATCCAACCAACCAAAAAAAAAAAAAAAAAAAGAATGGAGAACCATAGAATCAACTGGAACACGAGGTTCAAATGGCAATAAATAATCATCTATCAATTATCACCTTAAATGTCAATGGACTGAATGCCCCAATCAAAAGACACAGAGTGGCTGAGTGGATAAAAAGGCAAAAACCTTCAATATGCTGCCTACAAGAAACTCACCTTAGGACAAAAGATACATATAGATTGAAAGTGAAAGGGTGGGGAAAAATATTTCACGCCAATAGACATGACAGAAAAGCAGGAGTCGCAATGCTCATATCAGACAAAATAGACTTTAAAACAAAAGACATAAAGAAAGACAAAGAAGGACACTACTTAATGATTAAGGGATCCATCCAAGGAGAGGATGTTACAATCGTCAACATATATGCCCCAAATACAGGAGCACCCAGATACATACAACAAATATTAACAGACATAAAGGGAGATATTGATGAGAATACAATCAGAGTAGGAGACCTTAATACCCCCCTCACATCAATGGACAGATCCTCTAGACAGAAAAGCAATAAAGCAACAGAGATCCTAAAGGAAACAATAGAAAAGTTAGACTTCATTGATCTCTTCAGGACACTACATCCAAAAAAAGCAGAATACACATGCTTCTCAAATGCTCATGGAACATTCTCAAGAATCGACCACATATTGGGACACAAAGCTAACCTCAATAAATTTAGGAGCATAGAAATTATCTCAAGTATCTTCTCTGACCACAACGCCATGAAATTAGAAATCAACCATGGGAAAAGGAAAGAGAAAAAACCTACTGCATGGAGACTAAACAACATGCTACTAAAAAACTAATGGGTCAATGAGGAAATCAAGAAGGAAATTAAAAACTACCTTGAAACAAATGATAATGAAGACACAACTGCTCAAAATCTATGGGATGCTGCGAAAGCAGTGCTCAGAGGGAAATTGATAGCAATACAGGCCTTTCTCAAAAAAGAAGAAAGATCCCAAATGGACAACTTAACCCTCCACCTAAATGAATTAGAAAAAGAAAAACAAAAAAGGCCTAAAGTCAGCAGAAGGAAGGAAATTATAAAGATCAAAGAAGAAATCAATAAAATAGAGACTCAAAAAACAATAGAGAAAATTAATAAAACCAAGAGCTGGTTCTTTGAAAAGGTGAACAAAATTGACAAACCCCTGGCCAGACTCACTAAAAAGAGGAGAGAAAGAACTCAAATAACCAAAATTATAAATGAAAAAGGAGAAATCACAACGGATACAGCAGAAATACAAAAAACCATAAGAGAATACTATGAACAACTATATGGCAACACGTTTGACAATCTGGAAGAAATGGACAATTTTCTAGAATCTTACAGCCTGCCAAAACTGAATCAAGTAGAAACAGACCAACTGAACAGACCAATCACTAGAAATGAAATTGAAGAGGTCATAAAATCACTCCCTACAAATAAAAGTCCAGGACCAGATGGCTTCACAGGTGAATTCTATCAAACATATACAGAGGAATTGGTGCCCATCCTCCTTAAACTCTTTCAAAAGGTTGAAGAAGAAGGAATACTCCCAAAGACATTCTATGATGCCACCATCACCCTCATTCCAAAACCAGACAGAGATACCACCAAAAAAGAAAACTATCGCCCAATATCTTTGATGAATATAGATGCAAAAATTCTCAACAAAATCTTAGCCAACCGAATCCAACAACATATCAAAAAAATTATACACCATGACCAGGTTGGGTTCATCCCAGGTTCACAAGGATGGTTCAACATACGCAAATCAATCAGCATCATACACCACATTAACAAAAAAAAAAATCAAAAATCATATGATCATCTCAATAGACGCAGAAAAAGCATTTGACAAAGTCCAACATCCATTCATGATCAAGACCCTCGCCAAAGTGGGTATAGAGGGAACATTCCTGAACATAATCAAAGCCATTTATGATGAACCCACAGCAAATATAATCCTCAGTGGGGAAAAACTGAAAGCCTTCTCACTCCAATCTGGAACAAGACAGGGATGCCCACTCTCACCACTGCTCTTCAACATAGGTTTGGAAGTCCTAGCCACAGCAATTAGACAAACCAAAGAAATAAAAGGCATCCACATAGGAAGAGAAGAGATCAAACTGTCACTGTATGCAGATGACATGATACTATACATAGAAAACCCTAAGGACTCAACCCCAAAACGACTTGAACTGATTCATAAATTCAGCAAAGTAGCAGGATAGAAGATTAACATTCAGCAGTCAGTTGCATTTCTGTATACCAGCAATGAAATATTAGAAAAGGAATACAAAAATACGTTACCTTTTAAAATTGCACCTCACAAAATCAAATACCTCGGAATATACCTGACCAAGGAGGTAAAGGACCTATATGCTGGGAACTATAAAACTTTAATCAAAGAAATCAAAGAAGATGTAAAGAAATGGAAAGATATTCCATGTTCCTGGATTGGGAAAATCAGTATTGTAAAAAATGGCCATACTACCCAAAGCAATCTACAGATTCAATGCAATCCCTATCAAATTACCCATGACATTTTTCACAGAACTAGATCAAACAATCCAAACATTTATATGGAACAACAAAAGACCCAGAATCACCAAAGCAATCCTGAGAAACAAAAACCAAGCAGGAGGCATAACTCTCCCAGACTTCAAGAAATACTACAAAGCCACAGTCATCAAAACAGTGTGGTACTGGTATCAAAACAGACAGAGAGACCAATGGAACAGACTGGAGAGCCCAGAAATAATCCCTGACACCTATGGTCAATTAATCTTTGACAAGGGAGGCAAGAACATCCAATGGGAAAAAGAAAGTCTATTCAGCAAGCATTGCTGGGAAACCTGGACAGCTGCATGCAAAGCAATGAAACGAGAACACACCCTCACACCATGCACAAAAATAAACTCCAAATGGCTGAAAGACTTAAATATATGACAGGACACCATCAAACTCCTAGAAGAAAACATAGGCAAAACACTCTCTGACATCAACATCATGAATATTTTCTCAGGTCAGTCTCCCAAAGCAATCAAAATTAGAGCAACAATAAACCCATGGGACCTCATCAAACTGAAAAGCTTTTGCACAGCAAAGGAAGCCCAAAAGAAAACAAAAAGACAACTTACAGAATGGGAGAAAACAGTTTCAAATGATTCAATGGACAAGGGCTTAATCTCTAGAATATATAAGCAACTTATACAACCCAACAGCAAAAAAGCCAATCAATCAATTGAAAAATGGGCAAAAGACCTGAATAGACATTTCTCCAAGGAAGATATACAGATGGCCAGCAAACACATGAAAAAATGCTCAACATCGCTGGTTATAAGAGAAATGCAAATCAAAACTACCATGAGATATCACCTCACACCAGTCAGAATGGCCATCATTAATAAATCCACAAATAAGAAGTGCTGGAGGGGCTGTGGAGAAAAGGGAACCCTCCTGCACTGCTGGTGGGAATGTAAGCTGGTACAGCCACTATGGAGAACAGTATAGAGATACCTTAGAAATCTATACATAGAACTTCCATATGACCCCACAATCCCACTCTTGGGCATCTATCCGGACAAAACTCTACTTAAAAGAGACACATGCACCCGCATGTTCATTGTAGCACTATTCACAATAGCCAGGACATGGAAACAACCCAAATGTCCATCGACAGAGGATTGGATTCGGAAGATGTGTGGTATATATACACAATGGAATACTACTCAGCCATAAAAAAGAATGACATGATGCCATTTGCAGCAACATGGATGGAGCTAGAGAATCTCCTACTGAGTGAAATGAGCCAGAAAGACAAAGACAAATACCATATGATATCACTTATAAGTGGAATCTAATATCCAGCACAAATGAACATCTCCTCAGAAAAGAAAATCATGGACTTGGAGAAGAGACTTGTGGCTGCCTGATGGGAGGGGGAGGGAGTGGGAGGGATCGGGAGCTTGGGCTTATCAGACACAACTTAGAATAGATTTACAAGGAGATCCTGCTGAATAGCATTGAGAACTTTGTCTAGATACTCATGTTGCAACAGAAGAAAGTCTGGGGGAAAAATGTAATTGTAATGTATACATGTAAGGATAACCTGACCCCCTTGCTGTACAGTGGGAAAATAAAAAAAAAAAAAGAAAAAAAAGAAATGATTTCTGTAAAATGACACCAAAAACACAAGCAACAAAAATCAAAAGACACATTAGATTACATCAAAGTAAAAAATTTGTGCCTAAAAGGGCATAATCAATAGAGCAAAAAGGCAACCTACAAAATGATAGAAAATATTTGCATATTATTTATTTGATAAGGGGTTAAAATCTAGAATACCTAAGGAACTCCTACATCTCAACAACAAAACAGTCTAATTAGAAAATAGGCAAAGACAAAGGACATGATTAGATAGTTCTGCTGCCGTTGGCAAGTGGGGAAGAAGTGGATATTAGGTATGCAAGAAGCAAAGAAGATAAATAGACACTGAAAGGTATAAATGCATTAAAATAGCAATGGAGACAAATCACAGACTTCCTATATATTTCTTGGTCTTTTTCACTTTGGACAAAACAAGTAAACCGAGACATACCTGTTATCTCTTTTTCACAAATGAGAAAATGTACATGCAGTACAGTTAAACAGCCTAAGATCACACAGCTCAATAAGAAGCACAACACAAATCCAAACCCAGACTATTTAAATTCAAAGTGTATGCTTACTGTATGACATAGCTTTCATGAATGTTCTGTCTTGCTGTTGTACCCCTAGAATTAGTAGGTGTGCACACTGTACGAGTCAAAATAATACAGATTTCATTTGTGCCTAGCCTTGGGAGACAGAATATATCAACCACGCAAACACAGATATATCACAATATGTATGTTTACATAATATACACATATATGTAAAGATAACATATACTCTATATGTATGTATGTGACAAGAAATAATTAAAATGCTTGCAAAAATGAATGATTTGATGTTTGACAAGGGCTGAAATACTGATACAGAAATACAAAGTTTGTTTACTACACATATCAAATTCAGAAGAATGGTACTCATATGGCAAGGAGATAGAATTTATGAATCTTATTTTCACACTTACTAATTCACATTAGTATATTAGAGGGCAAGTATTTTTAATTGAAGAAATACTTTTTGAAAAACCAGTTTTAAACACTGTTTCTAGATGCTATTTCTTATTGAATAACTTATCAAAATAATGACGTTAACACAACGGTGTAGATGCATTTGATGAGAAAAAGATGGGCTGAAAGAGCAATGTATATATCTATAAAAATTTTAAATGGATCTCTGTCTTATACATTTACAAAAATTAATACCAGTTGAATTAAAAAAATTGATTGATGGAGTACACAATGTATCAAGAGAAAATCCAAATGACTAACACATTTGGGGAAAAGGAAATTCACTAGTTACCAGAGAAACAGAAATTAATACAACAGCAATTTAACCTGAGAGTATTTTAAAATGCTCTAAAACCTAAAGCTAATACAGATATGAGGTAAAAGGTACTGTCTTAGATTGCTGGTTGAACTGTAATGTGATTTAACATTGTTTAGCCTTTTGTTCCAGAGGTCTTTATATTAACCTGTAATAGGAGAATCTGATAATAACTACTAAAACTTTTAAGTTATTCCTTTCTTAGAATGCTTTTCTGTAGAAGCAAATATATCAGTTTGTAAGAGCTTATACATATATATATATATATTTATATATATATAAAGCTACAAATGGCAGAGTTGTTCAAGGTAATGAAAAACGAAGGTAAAAGCAATATCAAAAACCCAACTCTGAATTTGTGTGTATGAGCATGTAGATTAATATTTATATGAACTATAAAGATTATTAAACTGTGGATAAATATATATAGACATGCACTAAGTTGCTAATATGGGTTAAGTAAAAGGAAGTGATTGGTATAGGCTGCTACAATTAGGAAAAATAAAGAGATGGATGAGAGAAACGTGTCCATGATAAAATAATGTATATAATTCCACTTACAAGTAAGAAAAAAATAAGGTAAAATATATTCCTTGGTGTAGCAATGGAAATTAAAAGTTGTTTTTTTGTGTTTTTTTTCAGTCATTTTGGATCAAGTAGAAAGATTATATATCAGTATTTAGATGAGAAAACTAGTTAAAAATCAATAAAACCATATCATAAAATAAATTATTTTTTAAAATACAACTGCATGTATAAGCAATAAACTAGATTTTTAAGCTTATTAATAGTAAGCTCAACAATATTGAATAAAATAAATGAAATAATGATTTTGGAAATGAACTTAGCCATTCGCATCTTCTGATAACAGAGCTTTTATATTATATGAAATAGGATGAAAGCCAGGAAACTTGTTTCTAGCTAATGACTAAATAGTTGACAGTGAAGGATCCAGATATCCATTCATTGAAATTAGGCTGTGATAAGTCTTAAAAGAAAACTAGAAATTTTGAGTAAAATTGTTTTTAAAATTAAACTTTTTTTTCTGGTAGTTGCTTGATTTCAGTTTAAACTGCTAGAGGCTGATCCTTTTTAAGTTCATGTTTAAGGAAGTACTGAAGGACATATCACTCAAATTACCCAAATCCAACCCCATCAGGAATTCTACCAAGATAATCTGTGAAGAGGTCAGAGTTGGGAATGACATAGAGAAGAGTCAGATTTTACCAGCACAGTTCAAGAGATTTCTCACTCCTTTGTTTTGGCTTCTTAGGGCCACACCTGCAGCATATGGAAGTTCCCAGGCTAGGGTTCAACAGCAACTTGGGATCCAAGCCATGTCTGTGACAGCAAGGCCAGAGATCAAACCCACATCCTCATGGATAATAGTAAGGTTTGTCACCACTGAGCCACAATGGCAACTCCTGGAACTTCTCACTCTTCTCATGGAGAACCTCTTTCTAAGGGAAAGGGACAGGATTGCATTATGAAGATAATGGAATTCTCTCTACTTCATGTAGACTTATTTTTTCGTGAGCTAAAATTAACAAAGCATTTATACTCTTTATACTCTATTACACATAATGTTTTACTGAAAGTAAATTATTGGGGGGAGGGGGGGCTTACTAGTGTTCAACTGAATTGTATCCTCCCAAATGCTGCATTGAAATCTTTACCCCAACATGCCTGTATTTGGAGAAAGGGCATGTCAGGAGGTGATAAATTTAAATATCATAAAAATGGGGTCCTATATAACAGGAATGGTGGCCTTATAAGAGGAAGAAGAGATATCAGAGCTCTTTCTCTCTTCCTTGTAAGGATGTGGAGAGAAGGTGGCTACCTGCAAACCAGGAAGAGAACTCTCACCAGAAACTGAACACTGCCAGAACGTGAATTCCCAGCCACCAGAAATGTGAGAAGATACATTTCTTTGTTTAATCTATCCAGTCTATTGTATTTACAGCCTGAGCAGACTAAGACAACTAGTAATACAATGTGTCTATTTTTTTTTTTATTTCATCTGTGGTTGCTTTGATTCTTTTGATATCTAACAAAGGTGATGAATATTCATTTGAATTAACAGTTTCATTATATTATTTCTCTAGTTTACTGAGTACATTTAATATTAAATTCACCATGTCTTAAAGCTACTATGATTTTATATTGCAATTTCTTTTGAAATTTTTAGTGAATATTTATAAAAATAAGAATTTGATATTTTCTATTTTTTATGGTTAAATCACAATTATGCAATTTTCCAGTGTGGAATTTGAGATGATGGTAGTTAAGGCTGAGTGGACACAAAATTCAGACTCTCCTTTAAGTTTAAAGGCAGATGTTTAGTTTCTACAAATATCATTTGAGATCGCTAATATAGGGATTCTAATAAAAAATGATACAAAATAACTTATTCACAAAACAGACTAAAGGAGTTTCAAACCAAATTTATGGTTATCAAAGGGAAATCATGGGGGAGATAAATTAGAGGGTTGGGATTTATATATATATATATAAATGTATATATATATATATACACATTGCTAAATATAAAATAGGTAAGTGGAATGCAAAGATTCTTTAAAATATGCAAATCAATCAATGTGATGCGCCACATTAACAAATTGAAGAAAACTATTTGATCATCTCAATAGATGCAGGAAAAGATTTTGACAAATTTTAACACCAATTTATAATAAAAACTCCCTAGAAAGTGGGTATAGAGGTAACCTACCTCAACATAATAAAGGCCAAATATGACAAACCCAAAGCTGACCTCATTCACAGTGGTGAAAAGCTGAAAGTATTTCCTCTAAGATGAAGAGTAAGACAAGGATGTCCACTCTCACCACTTTTATTCAACATAGTTTTGGGAAGTCCTAGCCATGGCAATCAAAGAGAAAAAGAAATATAAGTAATCCAAATTGGAAAAGAAGTAAAACTGTCATTGTTTGCAGATGGCATGATACTATACACAGAAAATCCTAAAGATACTACCAGAATACTACTAGAGCTCATCAGTGAATTTGGTAAAGATACAGGATATAAAACTGGCACTCCAGAGAACTTACAAAACAGAGACAGACTCAAAGATTCTGAAATCAAATTTATAGTTACCAAAGGGGAAACACTGTGAGGAGGGATGGATTGGGAGGACAGGATTGGCATATAAACACTGCTATATACAAAATCAATCTGTAACCAGGACCTGCTATATAGCTCAGGGAAATCTTCTCAGTACTCTATAATAACCTATATGTGAAAAGAATCTGAAAAGGAATATATATGTATACAGGTACAACTGATTCACTTTGCTCTACACCTTAAACTAATACAAATATTGTAAGTCAACTATACTCCAGTAAAAGTTTAAAAAAATAAAATAAAATGTCTCTAGATTTTAGTATTTCATACTCAAAAGTATAAGGAATCTGTTGAATATCAAGTCCAAGTTTTTATTATACAAATGAAAGCATTGACTCAAGGAAATTTAAATGACTTACACTCAGTTATAAATTTTGTCAATAGTGAAAAGAGGGAAAATTTGTTGGCATAGTGGCTGAGGAGGAATAAATGAGAACTGAAACAGAAACCACAAGTTACAACATGTATGTTGAATCACAAAATAGACAGGGTGCCAGAAAAAATTATTATGTATATCACATACTATTTAAACTCTCATTCTTTTAGCACCAATTTATTTAGATCCTTGTGATTTAGATAAGACCATGAGTGAACTGATAAACAATGATTCCACATGGGTTTGTAAATCCCTAAAGATAAAAACTTCCATAATAACTCCCTAGATTAGACAATCTGACCAATCTCTCCCAAAGACATCCTATAAATCCAGCACCCAAAACCCTAGAAGCTCTCTTCCTAAATTAACCCTTTTCCTTTTGAGGTATTGTAAGCAAATAGCATAGGGGGCCCCTGAAGAAAGAGAACCAGGCATGGTTTTCTTGATATAAGATAAATCATCTTTTGGCCCAAGTCATTTTGATCCAAGGTTGGCCACAATACTTGCCCTACAACAGGTCTCAGTAGTTAATGATCTTAAGGGAAGTGAAGGAAAGTAGAAACAAAGGAAAAGCAGTCAAGAAACAATACTTCAGCAATAAAACAGTCCTAGTTCCTCCTCAAGGGATAAACATAACAATCTGATACACATCCCTGCGTTCTGCAGGAACTAAGGTACCTGTCTAGGTGGAGGATGAAATGATGATGATGACAACCATTTCTGACTTCTATCAACTAAACCTTGGACTCTGTTGATCTTTGTCCCAATTTTATTCTGAATTCTCCTCTGCTCAAGCCTCTTCACAATCATACATGCACCCTACCTTAAAAATTTCCTAATTTTGCTTTTGGGAAAGATCCCTGGTGTTTTCCTTACTTCCTGTGAGTAATAAATCCTTCCTTCTCCAGCTCTTTGTCTTGGTTGTGACTTTTGGCTCAACATTCACCAAGAGGCAAACCAGGTTTTCAGGTAACATTTTCTTATAGACAAAGTTATTTAATATAATAAACTATACCTGACAAAACTATGTATTATAATGCAGCAAAAATGGTACATTATATGTATTCATGTTATAGTTTGATAGGCCCATTTAAATAGTTATTCTTTTTCCATTTGTTTTTCACAAGCTTCCATAGATGTATTCTTAAGTGAAATTCACAAGTGGTATAATTGTATTGTAATATTGAAAATCTAGAGTCTGCTGATATATTTCACCATATTTTTAATTCATAATATTTCCTAGGCAATATGCGCAGTTATACCCTAAGGCAATGTTTTAGAAACAATTTAAAATATTTATTAAAAGGTCAGGTTAGTTAAATTGTGGAATATCTATAAAAACCACAATGCTGGATAAGTCTAGACACTACTGGCATCTAACTATATAACTACAAATGTGTAATTTCAAATTATCCTGGAATCATATAAAAGTTAGAAATACTTAAAGCAAAATATGTATATAATAATTCCAAAAGCGAGATTAGGTTTATCTCTGAATGTAAACATCAGAAAAAAATTTCTATATCCTGGATTAATTAATGAAATTATAAAACAATGTAGTAGAATAACAACTGGTATTTGAGTCTGAAAATAGTATTTGAACTTGCCTATTGCAGATATTTTCACTATCATCTTGGGCAAGTCCCTTGAACTCTCTGAGATGATGTTTTCTCATTGTATTAATAAATGCCATGTCTTCCTTTCAGGCTTATTATGAAGTTCAATGGTGATGATGCAGACATCATATTATTTTGTAAGCTGTATTAAGAAACTATATATATATATATATACTACATATATATATATACTATAAATACATATCATTAAAAATTGAAGTCCTAAAGTAACAGGGCAAAGTAAGTAACTCATTTTTAGAAGTTAAAAAGTTACATGGTGAAAGTATCTTTTTCTTAAAAAACAAATGCTTTTTGTCATGTAACTATCATGTCAGATTAAAAATTGCTTGGCAACAAAACTATAATTCAAAAAGATACATGCACCCCATGTTCATTTTAGCACTATTCTCAATATTTCAGACATGGAAACAATTTTTATGTCCATCCATACATGAATGGATTCAGAAGACACTGTACTATGTACAATGGAATACTACTCAGTCATAAAAAAGAATGAAATAATTCCATTTGGAGCAACATAAATCTCCCCAACTAAAGATTACCATACTAAGTGAAGAAAGTTAGAAAGACAAGGACAAATAACTATATCATTTACATGTGGAATCTAAAATATGACACAAAGAACCTATCTAAAAAACAGAAACAGATTCACAGATATGGAGAATAGACTATGGTTGCTGAGGGGGAGGGAGGAGGGTGTGGGATGGAGTGGGAGTTTGGGATTAATAGATGCAAACTATTCCATTCCAAATGGATAGATACTAAGGTTCTACTGTATATCCAATCTCCTGGGATAGACCATGATGGAAAATAATATATAAAAAAGGATATATATATATATATATATATATATATATATATATATATATCAGTGAGTCACTTTGCTGTACAGCAGAAATTGGCACAACATTTAAATCAACTACATTTTAATTGAAAAAAAAATGCTTGGCAGGATATAGTGAAAAATACATCTTTACTACACAGAAGCTAAATGACTGTAGTAAAATAACTTAGCCTCTCCAAGACTTAGTTTTCTCATTTTTAAGTTTGGGATAGAGAAGAAAAGAGCCAAAGTTTTGGTCAGACGAGAGGCTAATGGTTTTAGTGACCAAGATGGCAAAATAATGCCTGATCCCTTCTATTCTTTCTTCAATTGTCTGGTTCGTCATTGCTTCCCCGTTCTGTTTCTGCAACTCCCCCTCTCTCCCCATGAATCATTCCCAAGGCTAGAAAACAAAACCAAACCAAAAAAATCAAGTTACTTCCTAGGCATCTAGGGAAATTCTCATCACAATTTCAATGCAGTTCAGGCTAGGTATACTTACTTTCCTATGACAGGTTCTGCTCTACCTGATAAAGAATTATCATCAGCCTTTCCTTGCTATGCAAACAAATTAAAGGCATAAAAATAGAAAACATAAAGAGACGGCTTAACTTTTAAAATATAATCTTCCTTGGATTTTTAGTACATGCCTTCTCACCAAATGTTCTTGTTTATTATTTGAAAGATTATAAAACACTGCAACCATATATTTTCACAATAAACTTGTTATCCATTTTGATTCAAATGAGACTTCTTTACTACTCAATGTAATACTGACATTTGGAAGCCCACCAAAAGTGATAAACCAGAGTTAGCACACATTATGTTGTTCCTTACCTGAGAGTCAAATGAATCTTCAGAATTGCTGTTGATAGAATTAATATCTTTACATTTCCAGGTTCTCAGAAACCAGATACATTATTATCACACATGACAAAATATCCTTTACTACTTTTCAATATTTAGCCTGAAATGACAAATTATAAAAGCATTATTTTTAGGGTCTAGTATGAATTACTTCTGCATTTTCTTTAATAAACTTTGATAGAAAATAGATTAAAAAAAGTCTTAATAATTTATCTATTGCAATAGTTAGGAAAACATACCCAATTAAGTATAAGTTAAGAGCGTAAGCACTGAGTTGACAAAGATAAAGCCATAGAATATTTAATTATGGAATGAATTCAGACTGTGTAGGCAATAATGGAAATTATGAAAAAAAATCTCAAAATATATTCCCTTTTTGGTGGCAGAATTTTTAAGTCATAAATGTGTTTTTAGCTTTCTATTTCTTGTGTTATTTTAAATCTCCATAAATCATGTCTAATTTTTTCTAGCCAAAAATGAATGAAATGATAAAAGCTTTTAATAATTTATATAGCAGAAAAAAATCCAACCTAAAATTATATTCAGCCAGTAAAGGCAGAAACTCTGATTTATTTTTTAGATTGATATCTACATTTTCATAGTAATTATAAAATAAAACATATGTCTAGTTCAAATGGATGATTTAGCTTCAAGTAAATTAAAGAGGCTCTGATTTTGTGCAGACATGTAGAGCTATAGTTCAGATTTGAGGTGGGAAAAATCATATTACACTAAATGTTTGATTGGGATGAGTACCTGAGTTTAAATAAATGTAGTTGATTTATATTTATATTCTATCATAAATGAAGTTTTTTGGAATTCATTTACTCCTTGTTCTCAAAATGAAACAAACTCCATAGATATCTACATAATCATTACTTTTTTTTTTTTTGGCCATACCCATGATATGTGGAAATTACCCTGCCAGAGATCAAACCTGCATCACAAGCTGTAAAAAAATCATAGCAGTGACAAGACTGGATCCTTAACCCACAAAGCCATGAAGGGACTCATTTATAATCATTGCTTTTGAATCTTAACAATAGGCCACATCATATTTGGCCCCAGACCTACTACTGGAAGGCAATCAAGAAGTTCTAATGATTTTAATGTAAACTGCATGAAAGTTTAAGAGTTATGTTTTTTTCTATTTTTTATTTTCTTGTTTGTCTTTAATCAGGATGGGGCCTTGTAAAGGATACTTGGAAGGTTTCCTTCCTCTTCATATTTTTGGAAGAGTTTAAAAAGAATAGGAATTAACTTTTCTTTGTCTTTGAGAACCCATCAATGAATATTTTTACCATTTTAATTATAACTTGTCTTAGTGTGTGCTCTTTGGGTTCATTTTATGTGGAACTATCTGGACTTTTCAGACCTGAATGTCTGATTCTTTTCCCAGATTAGGGAAGTTCTCAGCTACTGTTACTTCAGATGACTTTTCTGGCCCTTTCTCTTTATATATATTCTTTCTGCGACCTCTATAATTCAAATCTTATTCTGCTGATGTTGTCACAAGTTTCCTTAAGGTATCTTCACTTTTTAAAATTCCTTTTTCTGTTCTGAATCTTTCAGCTCACTGATTAATTCTTCTACCTCATCCAGTCTTCTGTTGAACCCATCCGTATTTTTTCTGTTCAGTTATAACTTCTGTTTGGTACTTTCTTATATTTTCTATCTCTTTATTGAAACTCTCCATTCTTCTCTGAGTTTGGTGAGCATCTTTATGACTGTTACTTCAAACTCTACATCAGGTGAATTGCTTTTAGTTTGAGTTTAGTTCTTTCTCTGAAGTTTTTTTTTTCTTTCTTTCTTTTTTTTTTTTTTTTTTTGCTATTTCTTGGGCCACTCCCACAGCATATGGAGGTTCCCAGGCTAGGGGTTGAATCGGAGCTGTAGCCACCGGCCTACGCCAGAGCCACAGCAACGCGGGATCTGAGCCGCGTCTACAACCTACACCGGATCGTTAACCCACTGAGCAAGGGCAGGGACCGAACCCTCAACCTCATGGTTCCTAGTCGGATTCGTTAACCACTGCGCCACGACGGGAACTCCTGAAGTTTTTTCTTGATCTTTCAGTTAGTACATATTCCTTTCTCTCCTCATTTGCCTGGATTTTCTGTATTCATTTCTAAGTATTTCACCTATCTCTCCTAGTCTTGAAGAAGTCTACTTTTTAGTAGATGAAGTGTGGGATTCAGAAGCAGTGAGGTGTTCTCTCTGTGAGCTGCTTGTGTTCTCCTTTTGTGGTGGGGCTGCAATGCAGTGAGGTACTTGTGGGCAGGGCTGGGCTTTTCTCCAGCTTCACGACCTGTGGTGGCTGCCATGGGGCACTGTTTGGCAGGGCTGTCATTGGGCCAGTTGTGAGGTCCAGCTGAAGTGCAGGGGTGGGAGATCTCCCAGCAGGGTATACCCACTGGTGCTAACAGATTAGATTAAGAATTTCAAAGTGGGAGCTCCCATCATGGCTCAGTGATAATGAACCCAACAAGTGTTCTTGGGGACACAGGTTTGATCCCTGGCCTTACTTGGTGGGTTAAGGATCACATTGCCATGAGTTGTGGTGTAGGTCGCAGGTACAGCTTGGATCCTGCTTTGCTGTGGCTGTGGTGTAGGCTGGCAGCTGCAGCATGGATTCAACCCCTAGCCTGGGAACTTCCATATGTCATGGGTGTGGCCCTATAAAGACAAAAAGAAAAACAAAAATTCCAAAATGGTCCTCTCCTGTAACAGTATTAGTAATGTACCTGAAATTGTATAACCAGCTCCTGCCAGTGACTCAGTCCCCAAAGAATGTCTCAATTATTTTCTGCCTCTCTGGCAGGTCTTTCCAGATGAGTAAGTAGGCACCTTTCACCTATGGCCCATGCATTTTTCAGTCAGGTGTTTCTGTGCTGGCTTTTGGTTTGTATGAGTCTTCTGACTAGGCCTTTAAGAGTGGGATTTCTCGTCCCTGCAGTTATATAGTTTTTCTGAGTATATTCTTCATTGGTTTTCCAAAGCCAGGTGTTTTGGGACCTCATCTGTCCTGTATATGATCTCCACTGCTGATACAGTGTTCAAATCCATTGCTCCTCAAGGGAAAGATCTATACCTTTGTGATCCCTCTTGACTGTGGATTGCCACAATGGGGGTGTGGGTTTTTCCTTGGCAAGCCCATATCTCTGCATCTCCTACCCATGCCCGTGCTGTTCTTTCATCCTTTAAGGTTCTGTTCATTCAGTTTTCAGGCCCATTTTGGAAGGAATTATTCCAATGTGGTTTTTACATTTGTTGTGTCTGTGGGAGGATGTGAGTTCAAGATCTTCCTACTTGACTATCTTAAACCCTCCTTCTACTTATCTCCTACATTTAACTGCTAGAATTGTACCTAAACTTTAAAGCCTGTGTGAAATCCTTCCTGAAAATATTTTTGTTTCCTCTTTTCCATATATTTCCCTCCCCTAAAAGCATATAATCTCTCTTGCTTAGAGTTCCATTAACACTTCCCATATCTCCAGTGTAGATACTGTATATTGACTAAGATTTTATCTCTTTGGACAACTGTCTCATATTCTCTTGGAGATTAATTCAACAATATATACATTTGTTCACTATTTTTGAGGGTCTATTCTGTGCTAATTTGTGATTACTTGTTAAATGTTTTTCTTTTAAATTGCTGTCTACAGAAAGCATTAAGTAATATTTAATTCTATTTGAGTTAGATTTAAATCAGGCTAGGTAACTAGTATAAACTACATGCAATTATCAGCATATAGCAAGATATATAATTAAGCAAAAGGTAAGCAACACAAAATAATTTATATCTCACAACACTGTAAGGCTTCCTTTATGGTCAAATCCTCTTTGTGGAACCCATGTGACTTCACTATTGAATTTGTGGGAATAAGAATCAATTCTCTCATTTATAAAGAAGAAGCTATGTAAAATTTTGCCCCAGATTCTTTACTTAAAATAGTTTCTAGTAGAGAACATTTTCTTTCTAATTCATCTTCTCACTTCAGCTGCCTAAAAATCCTTTTTATTTTTTCCCTTGCTATCATTTTATGAATTATTCTGTGTCTGGCCTTAATATAATATTTCATGAAACAATGAGACATACAGATGTATATAGATGTATCTCTGACTCTTTAGACATTCTAATGGAGATTTAGAAATGCAAAGTAAAACATTAGCAGGCTGAAAACACAAACCTAAAGATAGTTTTTATAATATTTATTTTAAAATTTTAAATTGATAATATGTTTCAAGTACCCTAATTTGATGTACTATTTTAAGTTAATTACTAGTTATTTTCATCTTTTAAAGAATATGTGAAAAATTTCACATTTTATAGAGCTATTTTTTTGTCCAGATGAGGTTTGCATCTCTAATAGAAAATATTTTTGACACACTCTTTATTTCAGAACATATACCAAATAAACTTTCTGCTTCCTATGAAAGGAGTATAATTCTACACCCAGCTGACTTAGGGTTTGGTTATGTAAATTACTATGCCAATAAAATATGAGCAAAAGGAATGGTGTACCAATTCTGAGCAGAAGCTTTAATAGTTATTATGTATATCCATCAGTTTCTTACTCTTACCCTTGACATGAAAGAATAGCATATGAGAGAGGCTGTTCCCTTAGCTTTGAACCCAGATTGAAAACAAAAAACAAAAAACAAAAAACACGAGGAGCAGGTCCAGAGTCCCAAATCAGAAAACCTAAGTCTGACACAGTTTAAGTGGAACCATGGCTGATGAGAGAAATATTTTGTAAGAGAGACAGAAGTTTGCTCTTGTAAACCTCTGAGATTTGGGATTATTTGATTTATACAAAGAATTTAGATATTTTAATGCCCATTATTATATATCTACCAAAGACAATGCTTATTATTTACAACCTGACAAATAGCTGACTGGGGTTAAAGAGACATTAAGGTCTAGCTTATATTTCTAAATTTATCTCTGGTTAAAATATTTTAAAATTTAACAAAACATATTTCTTAGGCTTATACCTTTAAAATCTGTACTGGGGATTTCTACTTCTTGGTAAAATGGAATAGGCATGCTTTTCTTTATTCTTATTGCTAAGCTCAACTCAAAGTCTATATAACACAAACATAAAAAAATTCTGAAATACGGAAAGAAGGTAACAAGTTGTCCAGGGACCTCAGAAACTAAGGAACAATAGTGGTTATTACCCTGGGTTTTCTTTTTGCCTCATATATCCCAGACTTGAAGCTAAAGAAACTGGCAACAAGGAAATACCAAAGAACACAGAAAAAAAAATTATAACAAAAGCTTGCTCTCTTTTTCAAAGAAGCAGCCTGGCCAGACAGAACTTTTAGACAATAACTGCTTTATTCCAGCCAAACACCACAGAAAAATGTGTGGCCCTATTCCAATGACAACAGCAATGGCTGAGTAAGGAAACTCTACTTCCATACTTGCAAGGCTGCCATGAGGAAACTCAACGTGTCCACTGGGATGATGTCAGAGAATGCTAAACAGAAAATTTCATCCCTACTAGATGTAACAAAGAGGTCACCGTGCCCCTTCTCCACTAAAACAGTGTCAAAAGAGGCCTAGAGGATAACTGGAATGTTTATCATCACGCACTTGTAATAAGGTCACTCTCACCATGATGCCAATAGAGCCCATAAGAGGATCTGAAACTCCCAACCCACCCAGCATTAATGAAGGACTTTCTCTTCATTTGAGTATCACTTTAAGTATAAAGGTATAGACTGGCTGAAAGTAAAATGGTGGAACAAAGATATTCAATAAAAACATTTATCGAAATGAAGAAAGAGTGGTCATATTAATGTCAGATAATATGGACTTCAGAGCAAAGAAAATTACCAGAGACAGAGAGGAATATTACATGATAATAAAAGGATCAACCCATTCCACCCAGAAAATTTGACCATCTCAACTGTTCATGTTCCAAATTGTGGTTAAGCTGCAAATGCATAAAACTAAGAGAAATGAAATACAAAAAAATGAATAAATTCACAATTATAATAGGAGACCTCAGGCCCCTTTCTCAACTACAACTAGAAAATAAATTAGCAATTATTTCAAAGAGCTTAACAACACCATTAATGAGATAGTTGGTGGAAAGTTAGTGGGGAATCTGCTGCACAGGGAAAACTACTCAATATTCTATGATAACCTACATGAGAGAAAATATGAAAATGAAGGATATGTGTATATGTATAACTGAATCAGCAGAAATTAACACAACATTGTAAATCAACTATACTTCAATAAAATTTTTAAAAATGAAAAAAAAGTTCTACTATAACAAAAATACTAGTAATTCCCACTGTTAATATTGATTTCAACATAAACTGTGTACTACAATGCTTATCATGCTCAATAAATACATGTTGAATGGAAAAAATAAATAAAATTACTAATAAATAAATAAAATTACTAAGCAATTATTTAGAAGAGCTTAACAACACCATCAATCAACAGGACTTGACTGATGTAAATAGAGCATTCCATGTGTGAATAACAGTAGAGAATACATCCTTGGAATTCCCATCATGGTACAGTGGAAATGAATCAGACTAGTAACCATGAGGATGGGGGTTTGACCCCTGGCCTTGCTCAGTTAGTTAAGGATCTGGCGTTGGTGTGAGCTGTGATGTAGGTCACAGACTTAACTTGGATTCCACATTGCTATGGCTATGGTGTAGGCTGGCAGCTGCAGCTCTGATTGGACTCCTAGCCTGAGAACTTCCACATGCCACAGGTGCAGCCCTAAAAAGCAAAAAAAAAAAAAAAAAAAAGCAAAAAAAAAGAAAACACAGTCTTTTCAAGTGCCCATGGAACATATACCAAAACAGATCATATGTTATAAAATGAAACTCAACACATTTTAAAACTTGAAATCATACAGAGTATTCTCTCTAACCACAATGGAATCAACTAGAAATCAATAACAGAAAAAAGAAAATCTGCAAATATATGAAAATGAAATCACACACTTTTAAGTAATTCATGAAAATAAGCATTAGAAGAAATATTAAAATGCATTAATCTGAATAAAATAGCAAATATTTCATATCCATGTTTGATAAACATATAAAATTTTGTGGGTTACAGCTGAAGCAGTGCTGAGAGGAAAATTTATAGCATTAAAGTCATTCATTAGAAAAGAATGTAGGTTTCAATAGAGCAACCAAAGCATCCGTCTCAAGAAGAAAAAGAAGAGCAAAATAAACTTGATGGAAACAGAAAAAGGAAATGATAAAAATAAGAAATTAATTAAAAGTAGGAACTTAGTAGAGAAAATGAAACAGCTAGTTCTTTGTAAAGATCAATAAAATCAACAAATCTCTAGCAACAATGACAAATAAAAAAACAGAGATGATACATATTAAACATCAGAAATTATATGGAATATTATAACAGATGACATAGCCTTAAAGAAGATAAAAGGACATATTCCAAAGAATTCTATATACATAATGTATATAATGTACATAATTCTACTTACATAAAATAGACTAATTCCTCAAAGAACACAAACAACCACAACCCACCTGACATGAATTAGATAAAATGAACATAACTATGACTATAAGAAATTAAATTTGGGAGTTTCCATCCTGGCTCAGCAGAAACAAATCTGACTAGCATCCATGAGGAAGCAGATTCAATCCCTAGCCTTGCTCAGTGCATTGAGGATCCAGTATTGCCCTGAGTTGTGGTATGAGCTGCAGACATGGCTCAGATCTGGTGTTGCTGTGGCTGTGGTGTAGGCTGGCAGCTACTGCTCTGATTGGACCCCTAGTCTGGGAACCTACATATGCTGTGGGTGCAGCCCTAAAAGTTTAAAAAAAAAAGAAATTTAAAAACTTTTTGGAAAAGAAATTTCATGACCTAGATGATTTCACTGGAAAATGCTACAGACATTAAAGAAGAATTAACACCAATTCTACAATATCTTCATAGAAAACAGGAGAGAAAGAAACACTTCTCTATTTTACAAAGTTTTGTTCTCTTATACCATAATCAGACAAAGAAAATACCTGACCTCTATCCCTTCTCTCCCACCCAAAACAAGAAAAACAAAAAAAGAAAAAAATCAGATACCAACAGCTCTCCTAAATATAGACACACACGTCTTTAAAATATTAGCAAACAGAATTAAGCAAAATATGAAAGAATTATATATCACGACCAAATATCTTGGGATACCAGTCTATTTCAACAGTTTAAAAACAACCAATATAAACTGCCATATTAACAGGATAAAGAATAATTGCATCATCATATTACTCAATCCAGAAAAAAAAAAGTTGACAAAATTTAATGCCCATTCATGATAAAAGCTCTGAAAAGAGTAGGAATAGAGGAGAAATTCCTCAATTCATCTAAAATAAATACAGCTATCATTATCCTTACTAGTGAAAAAGTGAGTACTTTATTCCTCAGATTGGGAACAAGCCAAGGATGTCTAATGTCACTACTCTCATTTAACATAGTGCTAGAAGTTCTAACGAACATAGGCAGTCAGGAAAATGTAAATAAAAGGCATGAAAACAGAAAAGAAAGAAAGAAAACTAACCCTACTTGCAGATGACAATTTTCTATATAAAATCACAAGGAATCTAAAAATTAATCCATATCAAATCCTTTATTATCATCTTATTTGTCTAATTCCAGTAGGTTTCATGAGAACGTGGTATAAGAGTGCTAACAAAAGACATGGCACTTCAGAGTTTTTAATTGTCTTCACCTGTTTTGTTCCTAGCATATTCAACTTTATCTGGATAGGATATTTAGTGTTATAATGCTTTGAACTTACAAGAAAAGATTATTTAGACCCCTCCACTGTTGTTGTTTAAGACAGTTCCAGAGTCAAGATGAATTCCTGGGCCTAAGAAAACAAAGGATGGCAGATTAGAGAGAGACTCACAGAAACGGGGGAAGAAAAAGAAAGGCAGGTGAAGCCAAGATAATTTTACAGATACATTCAGCGTCCAATTTCTTAAAAATTGAAAGGTTATCCAATGAGAGGTATGGAAAAGTTGGGTTTGAGACTCTTCTGGAATCCAAGACTATTTATGATTACCTATGAGGCTTACCTGATGATTATCTCTACATACCTTTCTGAATGCTATTGAGAACAATGAAAAGTTATAAAATACAACTTTAATATTGAAATGGGGATTAAATTGTGCTGGTTCCCATCCTTTTATTCCAAAGAAACCTTTCATTTCACAGCTTTAAACTCTGACAATCCAACTTAGCTTCCTTTCTTTTGACTGAAGACATGAGTTCTCTAGATTATATGCCTGAAAACTAGTATTTTTCCTTTCAGCTAGACATTGTTCTATGCCAAAGAAACACTGTGCAAATAAAACTTTTCTACTGAAGTCTGGAATGTCCATTTTTCTCTCACTGCACAATTGCATCTAGACAACAATTTAGATCCTTGGCATGATCTGAATATATTTAGAAATCACATTTATAAATCCTCATTGTAATTTGTATTCTTAATGATTGGGTGTAAGTCTAAGCTGGAGAACAAAATTATTTAATATGCTACATCATCTCTCTAAGGAAATACGAAAAATATATGTTTGTTTTAGATAATGTTCAAAGGAATAGGAAAATTATGACTTGCTAAATGAAGGCCCTTTGGGAGTTTTAAAAAATTATCTCTATTTAAGCAATATTTTGGATTATATATATATATGGTGTATGGAAAGTCCCTTGTATTATATTTGTTATTTTTCTTGAGGTTTAAATTTGTTTTAAATTATTTATAAATTTTAAAAAGTGATATTTTGAAAATAAAACTTCATGAAAACTATCCCAAATCAAGATTTATTCAGGGGCAAAGTTGATAGTACATGTCTCCAGTGGTGTATAGATATATAAGTACAATAATGCTTATGCTATTAATGCTTACTAACATTTAAATCCACGAAGATTATAATAGTAAGGATAGACTTCCATATATATTATAGAAAATAGCAGAATTACTTAGCTGAGTGGAAATGTCATGCTTTAAGGGCTATATACGTGTAACAAAGATAGAATTGCATTGGCATTTTGTCCTTCCTACCCATCCAAGAATAGAGACTCCATGAATCACTTTGACATAATATCAAGTCTTTCTCTTCTGCAATGACTTTCTCATGTGTATAAGTAATACTATTTTTGGAGGGAGAAACTGGATATCCCAGTAAATAAAAATGGGGTTATAAAGTGCATACTATATAGACAATGATTTAACGAAACCAGGTAACTGTAACATACATTCTGAAAATGGTAAAGTTCACATCTGAAATCAATTCAGGAAAATTAAAAATGAAAATAATGATTAATTCTATTAGATTTGTCTATTTTTAAATACAAATAAAAGCCAAGTAAAGAAATCATATTTAAGAGTTTGGCTTCTTTTATATTCTGGTTTTTAAGGAAAATTTATTAACTAGTGAATGAATTTTGAGATTTTTTTCTAACTTAAACATAGACTTCCAATTTCACTTTGGGTGCTGCAGAGAAACAAAGGAAATGTTTCCTACTTATTTCAGTCTGTTTACTTTTTACCACAACTCCCTCTGTAATCAGAAAATTAGGACCATTAAGCTCTGAGAAATTCAAAAGATACTAGAATTAAATGAATCATCAGAATTAAATAAATACTTTGCACAGAATGGTTACTCCATTATATAAAGTTCAGACTCTGAATAGAACAGAGAGAAATGAAAAATGAAATCTGTAAGTACTAATCACTTTAATAACATTTCAGTCCTACATATTGATTGAGTTTGGGGGATTTTAATTTTTAACAATTCTCTTCTTTTTCTAGAATGTACCTCACCAGCAATTAAAACTATCCCTTTTTATTTTTATTAGAAGCCATTTCCATGTTAAACATGTTAAATTATCTTCATTCCAGACTTTAATGTAGTTTTGTATCTAGCTTAAGAAAAGAAATTCTAACCTAAAACAAACTGGACCACCACTCCAGTCTTGATTTATGTTTAGAGCTTTAAACAAAAAGTTTACATCTGTTACCCTCAAAGTCTGTAATTAGTAGTTGAACCACACAAAGAATCAACATGATGTCATGTCTAGACAACATGTAAATTAATATGAAAGCAATTGATTTACAAACTCTATACTAATACAAATTAATCTGAATTAAGTTTAATCCCCAGTTATTAACTGATTAAGTGTGGCTGTTGGTAGTACAGAATGCTGATTTCCATCTGTGAATTTTAGGGACACAACTTAACCACTGACTATCTGTGGAGAAACAGTGAAAGCATAGACCATACACAGTGATGCTCCCTCACTGTTCTTTCACATAAGTGCTGGAGAAGTAAGACTGAAATACATGATTTTAAAACATATAGGAAGCTTTTCTCGAGTGTCATAATTAACTTCTGGCAAAGGGGGTGTTTCAGGCATATTGACTCTGGCTGTGACTGGAATACCATCCCCTCTTGGAAAGTGCACTCATCTATTCTGAAGGAGAATTTGTTATTGCTTTGAGCAAACTTCAAATCAAAATTGCCAATATTTCTTTCTTTTTTAGTAGAATTATTACAACTTACTGGGGACAGGAAGACACATCTCTATGAAGGGCTGACATAGATATTTGAAAGATATTTGGGCTTTGGGGTAACGATGCTCACAAGTCTTTAGGGCAAATCAACAGGTGAATATTCTTAATCCAGAACAGCTTATTCTACCATCTCACACATAGTGGGGGGTGCTAGAAATGTCATATTTGTCTCATCTACTAAAATATTAGTTATGCGTCTTTAACTATTATGGGCTCTCCTCAAGTTTTCTTTGTTTGTTTTTTGTTTCAGTATTATTTTGCTTTGCTTTTTTTTAGGAATATTTGCTCAAGTAAAATTAGCTTTTATTCATTTTAGCGCACTAAAATCTCAGCATGAATATCAGAATATAAGAAAAAACGTTTGTTTTACTTGCATTAGCAGTTTCCCGTAACTGCATTAATAATATTTTTTTCAGATAACTGGAAGCCAAAAACAATCCAATCAAATTAGAAAAAATGTCTTACTGCTTTGTAATTTGGTGGTCATGTTCACTTAGTTTGTCAGAATAATCTATAGCTTATGTTGGAACAAAATTCAGAGTGTTTTGTGACTATAATATACATAAGTTTGATAATTAAAAAGCAACTATGTTATATCAAAACATGGGTCATTGTATTTATATGGACTCCTTTATAGACATCCTACTCATTGTCATAATAACTGAGGCTGTCATGACCATGGTCTGTGCCTCACATGAAGCCCTAAACAATTCTGACAGGCTGCAGCTCATTAAGGGACAGTCATTTTGTTGAAATGTCTATCAGCTCGCAGGGATGCACCAAGATGAATAGGCCCAAAACAATAAGCCCATTTGTTAGAGCAGTAGCTTCTCTAATACATGATGAGACAATCAAGCCAAGCTGCCTTAGGCACAAAGACATAATTAATCAAATGGACAAATGGTTCAAAAATTGCTCTAGTATATTCTGTAGTGGACAGAGGTTTCCATGGAAACATTGGCGTTTGCATCACAGTTAATGACCATTCTGTACAATGAAGTCTCCCCCTTTGCACACACTTCTTCACTCCCTCTCCACTAAGCCTGCTCTCCCCACTTCTCCAACCATTAAAAAACACAACCTGGAGAAAAACAAACAAAATAGGGAGAAGGAGAAAGCATAAAAGAAAACCCTGAATATCTGATTTCCCTATAAGAAAATCTCATAGTTCTATTAACAGTATTTATGAAACAGTAAATTTTTT